>NC_064412.1:2495000-2575000 GCF_023375975.1 Astyanax mexicanus | reverse complement strand
TGTTTTAAAATTTTTATATTTTACTTGCTAAGATTTTGTTTGTCAGTGTATTTTTATTTAGGGTGTTTCAGTTGTTTTCCTTAAATGCCCCATTTATGGTTATTGACTGGACCTAAAAAGCTAAAATGGCTAAATGAAGGGGAAAGGATGGATGGATTGATGGATGGATTAATGGATGGATTGATTGATTTAGGAAATCTTCCTCTGTTCACATTCATTGAGGTAGAAAATATATCAATATTTCATCGTATTGTGATTAACTTTTTAAGCATTCTGAGGACATCAAACAACATATCAACCAATATGTTAACCAATGACTAATCAATTGCTAAAAATCTTTTTTTTTCTTAAATTTTTTGTTAATTGGATTTTGTGGATTTAATACCATTTCTGGTTACAGACTAGAATTGAAAAGCTCATAGTGAAATTTAAAGAGAGGAAATGGGATGTTCTAAAACTAAGTAGTGTAACAGAGATGTACATTGATTCGATTTTAATATATTAATTATACCTATTAATTTTTCATTTGAAAGCCAGGAAATTTTGGATCATAATGTTCTTGACATATATTTAGTTGATAATCTTTATAATCTTTTTTTTTTTTTTTTTTTTTTTTTTTTTTTCCCAGGTTTATTTAGTATTTTTATCATCTTTATAATCTTTACTGGGAAAAAAAACAATGGTACAAAAAGAGACTTTCACTCAAAGGAGCGACAAGCTTTCTATTGTTTTAAGTACAAATCTCTATTTATATTTCTTAGTGTGTATTATATGCTAATGACCTTTCTACATACTATTCTACTATATTAAGAGTGCTCTGCTGTACTTTAGCTTTCCTCTTCTCTCCATGTCCCTCTGCTTTTTTAACCACAGCACGTGGACACCAGACTGACCTCTATACCGAATCTTCACTTCACTCCCCACAAACTCAATATGACACTTTGATTGGAAGAAAAAAAAGGAAGATTCCCTCAGATTGACAGTGGAAATAGATATCAGCATTTCCAATTAAGACTACAGATAAATTAGCTTACAATAGAAAAAAAGAATATCATGGAAATATGAGAAAAGAGGGAATTGGATTTATCTGGAGCTTAACAGTATATGAATAAAGTCTGCGGGGGATTCTTTCTATAGCAAAGGAAGTGCAGGTTTCCTTAGGCGATCTCCTCACTTGGGATTTCCCAAGATAATCCGAAGGGGGCCTCGGAAAACCCTGGAAGTTATTCAACCTCGTAAATGACTAAATAGATTTTTTTCTTTTTCTATTAACTCTAAAATGCTTTTGTTCATTTCTCAGCAGCCCCATATTGGTTGGAGGCGGTCCATTTGACTATATTCTTTATTTAATTAGCTGTCAATGTCAGGATGATCATCCTTGATGATGAGAGTTCTTGAATTTTTGATCTTCCCGACATTGGCGGTGTTATTTGGGCGGGGATGACGGAGGAGTAGCGGAAGGGGCTTCGCTGTAATCTCTGTAAATCTGTTTGGAGAATTTCGAGTCTTTATCTGTTGTGACAGATCTTATTTTCTGATCTGTGATCTGCTCTGCACTCGCATTTATTATAGATATAGTGTTCTTGTGGTGTTCTGTTCATTCAGGGTTTTTTTTTGTTAGCTTATTTATTGCAGAATGTAAAATTGCTCAAAACAGTAATCCTAAAGTAGAGCTGGACAACATGGCCTAAAAAAAACAAACAAAAAAACTTTAATCTTCAATGAACGTCTGTTTTCCTACATAAGGCATACTGGATTATAAAGCACATTATGCGACACTAGTAAGGAACAGGGGTGTCTCCATGTTTTCCTTCTAATTCCGTAAATTAAAATTAAATCTAAGTTAAGTAGATAAAATTATAATTGTAGGAGTCGAACAAGCGCTGGATGTTAATCTACAGATTTCTCTCCTGAAAACTGTTTATTTGGGTAAAATAAAGTGCTTTTGTTTATTTACAGCAAGCTTAGATTTCCAGATTTCCACTAAGGCTGGGTGCAGCAGCATTAGCATTAGCTAGTAAATGCCACTTGACAGCGCTACACCTGAGGAACCCTGCGTGTTACAGTAAACCAGGGTGATATTAGCTAGAGGTTCGTCCCACGTAGCTTCTTTTAACACGGCAAACATGCTATGAGACTACAGTTCGATATATTGACCTCTAAACAGCAGAAGAACTAGTGCTTAGCACTGTGGTTAGCGGCTAATGCTAATACTGCTCCTGTCTCAGTGCTGGAGAACTAAACTGAAACTCCTGTATAACTCTGTACTATAGCAGAGTGGCTTTACTGCTTCTTAATACCTGACTGGTAGAATTCATACTGACGATGTTTGGGAAAATTAAAGGATTTTAAGATCACATTATAGTGTGAAAAATACAGTAGGTTTATCTTTATTTTGGTTTTACCTAAATTACTCCTTTGCGCTTAAAGTGCAACCAGAAACAAGCCAAAAAAAAAAAACAGCTTGTAGATGAGATGGGAGGCCATACAATTGAAAGTGCGCGGGAGGAGAGTGACTCAGAGTGCTCAGAGGGAGCGTAGGTAGCCTATTTTTTAAAAAACATATCATTTTTAACTGTAAATTCGAATGAACTGATAAAATCCCAATAAGGAAGCAACACTGGCAAGATTTCTTAAGGTTCAATCAATACGTTTTTTATTTATTAGAATCATTTAATCAAATATTTCGGATTAAATAAGATACTTTCTTGTATTTCTCATTTTTCTCTTTATTGTCTTTATTGATAGCAATCATCAATACATGTACCATATTTTTTGCACTTTAAGGCCCAAAAATCATCAGTGCACCTTATAATCCGGTGCCCCTTATATATATAAATTCTACTAGTCAGGTATTAAGGAGCAGTAAAGCCACTCCACTGAAGTACAGAGTTATAAGGGTGAGTTTTCAGTAAAGTTTCTCCAGCACTAAGGCTGGGTGCAGCAGCACTAGCATTAGCCGCTAACTGCTAACTGCTAACTGCTAGGCTGCACTCAGGGTTCCTCAGCGTCGTGCTAGCGCTGTGTTTAGCAGCTAATGCTAATGCTGCTGCACCCAGCCTTAGTGCTGGAGAATCGTTATTGAAAACTTACCCTTAGACAAAATGTTGGAAATCTAAGCTTACTGTAAATAAAGAGAAGTGCTTTACTCACCCAAATAAAACGTTTTCAGGAGAGAGCTACATGAGCTTCATTTTAGTATATGAAAGGTGCTATATAAATAAAGTTGATCATTTATTAAGACTTCCTTTCAACATTTTCCCCGTACTAAATTGAAACCATTCATACTAAGCTCATATTTTAATAATAATTAAATCAAAGAAAAATAATAAAATAGCTTTTACAGAAGATCTTAACTCTAAATCTTAACCAGAGTTATTTTAGGAATTCAGTTCATCCAGTTGCACTTCATCTGTGTGTTTTTTTAGCATCACAAAACATTCTTCTCTTTCACCTCAGTACTGATCCCAGCATCTCACTGCCGCCTTTAAATGGACCTTTTGTTCTGGGTGCAGAATAAAGCAGTTTAAAGTGACTAATTGCAGGTGGTCTTAAAAGAGAAAAAAGCTTTTCACCATTAGTGCAATTATGATATGACATCAGACGTTCTCAGTAAAGTATAGTCTTGTTGGTATTGCGCAAGACGGATTATGATTGGGTTTAAGCCGCCGCACATTACGAGTCGCGCCTTAAGTAGTCCCGGGGAAGGAAGCGCTCCCCGATGGTGTCATGTGACTAATAAGGCCTTTGATTCATATATACTTTAAGAGTCAAGGGTAACGCAATGCTAGCGCCCTGCGTTTCCACGTATTCGTCCTTGTTGCTGAGGATTTCTTTTGTCCTAGATTTCCGAGACCGTCGCTCTGCGAGCGCACAGTGCTGGAGGCTCATCTTCATGCCCACACTGTGTTTTTAATACATTGTCAATTTATCTTTCTCATTACCATCATTAATAAGGCCTTTGATACCTCTCATTACAAGGTTAATTGGAGCAAATTCAAAACCAATCCCTCCTCCCGCACCTTACGAATGTACAGAAGTGACATTTCTTAGATTTCTAGGAATAGAAACTTTAACAGTGTCACAGCAGATAACAGCTGGATCGTACTAGAGCTGCAACGATTAGTCGATATAATCGACAATGTCTATTATTCAAAATTTTAATTGTCGATTAATCGATAATTTGTAAACGTACTGCATTACACAAAGTGCTGGGTACAGAATCAACTAAGTCAAACTTGGTTTGTGTCTTAAAGTGCCCAAACACAACATATATAATACATATTTATCAGTACTTATCAGTAATTTCCATGTTTAAACAACATCCAGACATTTAAACGCCTTTTAAATCTCACATTCAGCTGTTTTTCTATCGTTTTTAGAGATTACATTACATTACATTTAGATTTGGCATATGCTTTTATCCAAATTCAAGGTAAAAACATCTTTAGACAGGGCCTAAAGGAGGTCAAAGGGAAATAATCACATAGAGGAGTGAAGGAGGGGAAGAAGGAAAAGAGGTTGGAAGTAGTTAGTGTGTTAGAGGTGTTAGGAGAGTAAGTGCTCTTTGAAGAGCTCTGTCTTCAGGAGTTTATTAAAGATAGTGAGAGATTCTCCTGATCTGGTAGTAGAAGGTAGTTAGTTAGAGGTGTTAGGAGAGTAAGTGTTCTTTGAAGAGCTCTGTCTTCAGGAGTTTATTAAAGATAGTGAGAGATTCTCCTGATCTGGTAGTAGAAGGTAGTTAGTTAGAGGTGTTAGGAGAGTTAGTGCTCTTTGAAGAGCTCTGTCTTCAGGAGTTTATTAAAGATAGTGAGAGATTCTCCTGATCTGGTAGTAGAAGGTAGTTAGTTAGAGGTGTTAGGAGAGTAAGTGTTCTTTGAAGAGCTCTGTCTTCAGGAATTAATTAAAGATAGGAAAGTGAGGAACGCTCCTGATCTGGAAGAAGGACATGGCAAAAAATAATCGTTGACTAATCGAGCAAATAATCATCAGATTAGTTGACTACCAAACTAGTTGCAGCCCTAGATCGTACTTCGCCTTTTTTTTCTTTCAAAGTTCTGTACTTTTAACTGGATTTAAAGGAAAACTCCGGTGTGAAATGGACTTTTGGTGTATGTATTAAAACATGATAAAAAGTACTTACCTTTGTTGAATAGCGCTCTCTGCTCTCCTGCAGCTTTCTGAGGTCCAGTATTTTGTGTATTTTGTATCCAGTATTTAAATATGCTTCTTATACAGTTTTAAAGCTCTAAATGTCTCGTTTTAAATGTCAGAGCTCTTCGTATTCTACCAATGAAGTGTGGAGCTATTTTAAACCTGAATAACGGTGGAAAAAGTGATTTATCTACAGGGTAAAATGTGCCCCATCTTACTTATTCTAAAAGCCTGTTTGGGCAAAGTGTTACAAATAATAATGCTCATCTGGTTTTGTACTTGTCTTCTATATTAGTCTTCCAATCATGCAGCTTGATTTAGGAAGAGTCAGTGTGTCTTTGCTATCATAACAACAGGAAAAGTACACCTTGCACAGCGTGAAACGTGCAAAAGTCATGTACTAATTTAATTAATTAATCATGGATGTGGTTAATTCTGGGTGTTCATCATTTCCTTTAAGAATCAGGTGAGCTCTGACTTTGGCGGATTGCTATTTTAACAGTGCAGCTACCTGGACGTGAACAGATATGTTTTAGGGTTGAGTTGCTTTTTAAGGTGTCTTCCTGTCATTATGGGGACCTTTTTATAGCAACGGTTGCCATTGTCTTATAAAAAGCAGCTTTGTAACAGTGTCTGATTTTGTTTTCTACACCTGTTTAGAAACCTTAAGTTATTTTGTGGAAGCACTCAAGATGCTTTGTCGTCTTTATTCATAAGGTTATGTAGACACTTAAAATAAAGTATTCCTATTATTAGGAAGGAATTCAGTGTATCTGCTCAGTAACAGTTACAGTATAATCCAGATAGTCCGCAGTAAGGCCACATCATACATGAACGCCCTCTCCGCCCTCCGTTTCCATCCTAAACTCAGCTATCTCCACCAAATATTGACTTTTTTAGGATCTGATTATTAAGCAATTTCCTCCCAACTTCAAATTGCCCGCTGAACAATTATTCCGAGGACGTTCCAGGACCCTGCGGACACTGAAGGTCCTGAAACTGATTATGCAGGGAGATAATTGCTGTGAAGATTTCAAAAAGGCTGGAAATGAGTTTGACGAACCCCAAAAAGTTCTTAACTGCTGGTCCTCGCTGAAGAATACATTTGCTGACGGCGCCGCTAAAGAGTTTGAGGCCACGCGGCGTTCCCTGTGTGCTCAGGTAGGTGAGGAGTATCACCGCCTTTATTATCTGAGCTAATAGCGTTCCAGATCTTTCAATTACGCCGAATGAGATGAACAAATTAATTAATAGTTCTTCTGATACAGATTTGCCTCCTTCAGCAAATGTGTTCCTTAGAAAGACGGCGGGGTAAAGCCAGATACCGTCTGACACTGATTTTATTTCCCTGATATCTCCTCTGAATGTATTAGTCTGTTGGCTTTGGTGCACTTTTTAAAATAAATGGTCTTAATGGTTCTTGGCTTGGCTTTTGGTTCTAGGAACAAAAATAATAGAAATAATTTGATTAGAAAAATACTGTGATAAGTCGATTTGTCTAAAAGCTCATTTTCTTTAGACCTTTCAGAACATTACAATATGGGATATATGCTTTAAAAAAGTACCATTTGTGGTTTCCTATAGAATATTTATAGTATATTTAAATAATATATATATATATATATATATATATATATACTAGTGCACCTAAAAAAATCAATATTAGTGAAAAGTTACTTTATTTCAGTAATTCAGTTCAAAATGTGAAACTTGTATATTATATAGATGTATTATACACAGATCTATTTTATTGTTGATGTTTATGGCAGACAGCCAATGAAAACCCAAAAATCAGTGTCTCAGAAAATTGGAATATTAATTAATTAACTAATTAGTTGATACATTTGGCACGGTGGGCAGTGTGCCAAGTCCTGCTGGAAAATGAAATCTGGACTCCATAAAAGTTGTCAGCAGAGAGAAGCATGAAGTGCCGTTAGACAGTGTTAACTTCATTTTCGTCATAGTTTTTGTTTACTAACCTTTTTTTTTTTTTTCTTCAAGACAAAAACGTCAAAAATGTGCAAGTCAGTGCAGTTTTGTTTTCCCGCAAAATCTTAAAGCACTTCATGCTTCCCTCTGCTGAAAACAATTTTTATGGAGATGCGGATTTCATTTTCCAGCAGGACTTGGCACACTGCCCACACTGCCCACACTGCGAAACAAAAGTACCAATTGGTCTATTAAATAATAATCAAATTTTCTGAGGGTTTTCTGAGATTTTTGGGTTTTCAATGGCTGTAAGCTTCATAATCATCAACAATAAAAGAAGTAAACTTAAAATAGATCACTGTGTTTTTAATACATCTATATAATATATAAGGCTTTTTTTTAATGTGAGGAGTAGAAAGTTCAGATAATTGTGTGAAAATGTAAAAATTATTACTCTTCTAATTATAATAAGTGTAGATAACCAACATTTCTACTTACAGTAAGTATGGTAAAGAGACACCTCTCTTTATGATGTGTTACTTTGTTTGTTTGATCACTCTATGGCATCACTCTCTCTCTCTCTATTTTACTAAACCACTTTTAATAATTTTATGTTTTTAAGAGTGTCGTTTCTCCGAGCAGAGCGTGCAGGGTTTGGTGGATGGGTTAGGAAGTCACTGATGGCTGAACCAGCAGATGATTTTCTGTTTTGATGAATGCATGCCCTCTGTTCTGGTGCTTATGTAAATAAGGATATTAACCACACTTTGCGGCACCGGAGGGGGATTCTTTACCCTCGCTTCTTTCTGGCTCCATCAGTTAAAGGCTCTTTTCCTGAAAAATGACACATTAACCCGGAAGCCGAGCTTTTCACGTCGTATAATTTTCCCATAAATGGGGGAAACGGTTAAGTGTATAGAAAGGAGGTATTAGGCCACATCAATGAATGAATGGGCCTCCCAATAGCACTAGTGACATCACTTCCAGAACAAAAGATGAAGGCCAGGACAAAGGAAGAATAAAAGGAAGAGGAGGTAAATGGGGCAAGAGGTCTACCGGCCTCTTCCCTCCTTCTTCAGGGTCATATGGACGATTCCATTGCGCTGTTGCGCCATCGCGCCATCAATGCTGCAACAGTAGCCCAGAGACGAATGGGCGAATGAACAAATGAACGAATGGGCTGATCCACCACAAACCTCATGTAGAAAGACCCAAATCACTAAAGGGGGGAGGAAGGGGCGGAAAAATAATAGTTCTGAAATTGATTGCGGTCATAATCTCGTAAAATATGTGTCGGGGAAAATTATCCGCCGTTCGATTAACACATAACACGGGTGTCAAATCCGTAATAAAACCCTGATCAATAAAACAATAACCATGTTGTTAAAAGCAGGCGCTGAAAGGTGTGTCCGCCTGTGCGCTTCAGGGGTGAGCAACCCTTTTAATATAAACGGATTTCATCTTTCCACCGTGTCTCCTAAATCACCGCAATGTTTGTGTATACAATTATAATAAGATAATAAATTGCGGCAATGGATGGATTACGGACGCTCTCTCCGACCCCATCCGTCAGCCGCCGTCGCGGCCCCAGAAAATGCATGTCTAACAATCTGTTGATTACGCTCCGTCAAGAGGGGAAACAGAGGCTAAGCCTGGAGGATGACTCCTGCACAATACGTTATTTTAACCCGAAGCGGCGCTTCAATCGATAACGGCTCCGGCGTTAATGACTGCAATTAATGAGACTGTTTAAATCTTTATCTGGAGAAGCGATCATATCTGTTCGCTCTTTAATGAAGAGTTCGTTACTTCATCGCCCAGGCTTTCGCTCTCGCTTGCTCTCTCTTGCTCGCTCTTGCTTTCTCTTGCTTTCTCTTATTAATTGTGCTTTTGTCTTTGAAAAGTACTCGGCTCTGTGATTCAGAAGTGTATCAAATGCCAGGCGCTGCATTAAACCAGTGTTTTAGCTGCATCCTCAAAGAAATGTCACCATATTCATTCAATTCGCATTAGAGGGCTTTACCTTTACGCTACCATGCTGATACTGTTGTTCAGATTTCTCCTGATGGTAGAGTCTTGAGCATTAACATTAACGTTAGCCAATGTGAGAGAGAGGCCTTCAGTTGCTTAGAAGTTACCCTGGGGTTCTTTTTAGACCATGTCGACTTACATGTCTTACTTTTGGAGTGATTACTCTTTGTTGGTTGACCACTACTGGGAAGGGTAACAATGGTCTTAAATGGTCTGTTTAAATCTTTATCTGGAGAAGCGATCATATCTGTTCGCTCTTTAATAAAGAGTTCGTTACTTCATCGCCCAGGCTTTCGCTCTCGCTTGCTCTCTCTTGCTCTCTCTTGCTTTCTCTTATTAATTGTGCTTTTGTCTTTGAAAAGTACTCGTCTCATTGATTCAGAAGTGTATCAAATGCCAGGCTCTGCATTAAACCAGTGTTTTAGCTGCATCTGCAAAGAAATGTCACCATATTCATTCAGTTTGTGTTAAGGGGCTTTACCTTTACACTACCGTGCTTACACTGCACACTGTTGTTCAGATTTCTCCTGATGGTAGAGTCTTGAGCATTAACATTAACGTTAGCTAATGTGAGAGAGAGGCCTTCAGTTGCTTAGAAGTTACCCTGGAATTATTTTGAGACCTTACAGATTATTACATGCCTTGCTTTTGGAGTGATTGCTCTTTGTTGGTTGACCACTCTTGGGGAGGGTAACAATAGTCTTAAATTTCCTCCATTTGTTCACTATAATTTGTTTAGATCTTTATCTGGAAAAGCGATCATATCTTTTCCCTCTTTAATGAAGAGTTTGTTACTTCATTGCCCAGGCGTGCGCTCTCTTGCTTTCAAAGAATGTTCATTGTACTCAAACATATATAGGGTTTGGACAATGAAACTGAAACCCCTGTTATTTTAGTGTGGGAGGTTTCATGGCTAAATTGGAGCAGCCTGGTGTTCAATCCTCATTAATTGCACATTGCACCAGTAAGAGCAGAGTGTGAAGGTTCAATTAGCAGGGTAAGAGCACAGTTCTGCTCTAAATATTGCAATGCTCACAACATTATGGGAGACATACCAGAGTTCAAAAGAGGACAAATTGTTGGTGCACGTCTTGCTGGAGCATCTGTGACCAAGACAGCAAGTCTTTGTGATGCATCAAGAGCCACGGTATCCAGGGTAACGTCAGCATACCACCAAGAAGGACCAACCACATCCAACAGGATTAACTGTGGACGCTGTAAGAGGAAGCTGTCTGAAAGGGATGTTCGGGTGCTAACCCGGATTGTATCCAAAAAACATAAAACCACGGCTGATCAAATCACGCAGAATTCAATGTGCACCTCAACTCTCCTGTTTCCACCAGAACTGTCCGTCACCACAATCAATTATTGTGCTCTAAAACCAGGTGATTCAGTTTCATTGCCCAACCCCTGTAGCTATAAATAGTTCAGTCAGAGAAACTGATTATTTTGAAGTGATCTATTTTTTTTTCCAGAGCTATAGTTTAATGAAATGTACTATAAAAGTTAGAGCACATTGGACTGATTTTCATGTCAAATATAAATGTGTGTTTCTACATGTATTTATACAGAATCACTCAAAAGGAAGCTGTTCGTTCTAAAAATGACTCTTTGCCAGGGACATGTTCATTTGGCTGAATTAATTGCATGACAATTAAAAGGGGAATATTTGGTAACTATTATGGTAATTGTCGTCACTTGAGGTGGGGATTTTGTAAGGACGGTTAATTAACTGCAGCGATGCTCCACCAATGAAACCGCTGCTGCGTTTCATTTGTGCCTGAGCGGGGTTTCGCTTCAAATTACCCACTGCATGAATATAAATTACAAGGTACACCAGCCTTTACACCTTTCACGACCATGCTGGATTGTGCAGTACTGTAGCATTTTAAGATGTACAGGGGTTGGAGAATGAAACTGAAGCACCTGGTTTTAGAGCACAATAATTGATTGTGGTGACGGACAGTTCTGGTGGAAACAGGAGAGTTGAGGTTCACATTGAATTCTGTTTTTTGGATACAGTCCGGGTTAGCACCCCAACATCCCTTTCACACAGCTTCCTCTTACAGCGTCCACAGTTAATCCTGTTGGATGTGGTCGGTCCTTCTTGGTGGTATGCTGACATTACCCTGGATACCGTGGCTCTTGATGCATCACAAAGACTTGCTGTCTTGGTCACAGATGCTCCAGCAAGACGTGCAGCAACAATTTGTCCTCTTTTGAACTCTAGTATGTCTCCCATAATGTTGTGTGCATTGCAATATTTAGAGCAGAACTGTGCTCTTATCCTGCTAATTGAACCTTCACACTCTTCACGCTCTTACTGGTGCAATAATGTGCAATTAATGAAGATTGAACACCAGGCTGCTCCAATTTAGCCATGAAACCTAAAATCCCACACTAAAATGATGACCGGTGTTTCAGTTTCATTCTCCAACCCCTAAAAATACTAAAAATACTGCTACACTGCTAAAACAAGTATTATACAAGTGTTTGTGTTTAATCTAAAGTGACACAAATATAAATATTGCTATTTTGCCTATTGCATGAATGCTGCTATTATCCCGGTTCTTTAAAAATGTGTTTTTTTGAGCAGATCCCACGTACTGTATACCCGTACTCACGGCGTGCACATCCACACCGCCGGTCACTGCTGGTGCTTTTGATGTTTTCACGGACTGGATTAAAGAGTCCTGCAGTGTGAGCAGGCAGAGCAAGTCACACGCTGAGCTCTAACATAGTCACTGGTCAATAATTCAATGAGTGAGGTCTATTGTCCAATTATACCCGTTATCAGTGGAGGCCTCCTCTCTCGTCAATGACCCAGGTAAAGCAGCAATTAAAACGATTCACAGTGTGCGCACCAAATGACCTCTCCTCTCCCAGTGCCTAGCAGAGCATTGAGAGGAATCAGGCTACTAAAAACTGCTTTCAGATACTGGATAATACGTCTCCTTGGAAACGCAGCGCCCAAAGTGTAATTACGGTGTGCGGTAGTGGACAGATATCTATTTTATTAAACGTAAGGAGACAAAACTCAGAGATGTTAAAATTACCGGAGGAGCATGGAGTTCAGAGAAAACCAGTAGATAATTCAGCCTGTAATTGTTTTTTTTTTTTATCTCAGAGGACGTCTGAAAAAACATGTACATGATCGTTTTGGACGGGAATAAATTCACAGAGGATAAAACTGCAGCAGAGAACCTTTACCTACTTGACTTCCCCCCACAGTCAATTTTACAGATTTAAAACTCAAAGAACAAAATGTTTTCAGAGATACAGCCTTAGTTATAAAGATACAGCGCAGAGTTCTACCTAAAGTAAACCCTTAAACTTCGCTGTCAGATTTAAAGCTAGAAGCCCCGCAGCTAGTGTTTGTTTAAGGTCTCTGAAAATGCAGAAATCCACCGGAGATCCAATTTAACTCTACAGTTACTTACACAAGATGGCTAACGCTAACTAGCTGCTGTAAACAGAGCGTTTAGCTCCTCCGTAGCTATAGCTCCTTCTGCTCTTGCCTGGGTTCAGCTCTGTCTGTGGGTGGACCTGGCGCCGAGGTGGGCGGGGCCATGAAGTCACTGGTTGACGAAGACACACTAACATCTCTGATCAACTCGTATTTCTGAGGATTTTCTTTTACTAGCAGCATCATCTCAGCATCATCAACTCAGAGCGACCTACTGTATTTCACAATGAACAAAAAAAGTGGATTTTAACGGAAGGAGACCTTTAAATAAAGGTCAAAGTGTAAATGTAAGGAAAATTTCAGCTTTTTAATTAGCATTTTCCATACTATTCAAAGTACCATGATGTTATATATTTGCCGAACCGTCCATCAGTGATGAAGGAAACTCAAAGGAAACCCAAATCAAGTAGATTTTCTCAGCACTATTATTCTGTAAGTGCTGTAGACGTGCGCACTTCAGTCCTCATTGTGAAGTGAGAGCTTAATTAGGGAGATCTGTGTGAGAGGCAGGAGTGTCAGATATACCGAGCGACTGGTTTTTCACGATTCCTCCCTGAGGACCCTTAGAAGTGTGCACTTGTGAGAAGCCTGCAGTAACGAGCTGCTCTGCTCTGAGCTGATTAACTAAAAACAGAGCTAACAAAACACCAACAGCAGATCCTGGATTTTATAGGAAAAAGGTTCTGGTGTCGTAAAAACAGATGGCCTTTCTTTATCTTAAACTGCACAGTGTTTTCAGTACAGTTTAGCATCGTTTAGCGACTGTGCCTCTTCACTAAATCTCTGCAGCCTAATGACCGTCATTATAATCCAGAGATTTAAGAGCTTTGGGAGCTTTTAGTAAAGTGATTGAAAGAAGCATTTATGTAACTTTTATTGAGATTATGCTCTTTCGTGCAGATTTTGCCATTGCAGCATCCGGGAAATTTCATAGTTTCTCGCTAGTGATGATGCCCCACAGGTGCTCAATCAATTTCTCGTGATTTCTAGACACTACTACTGCAATTTCCTTCTAGCAATGATCAAAAATGATCAAAGCTCAGTAAAACAGAGTTCCGAAAGGTATAAAAAAAAATGTAGCGCCTGTTTCCGATACTCTGCATGAGACACGCCAAACACTCTCGCGCTGTCTCTCACTAACTTGCACTGTGTTTCTCTTACTCACTGCGTATCTCTATCTTAGGGGTGGGCGATATGGCTCTAAACTAATATCACGATATTTCAGGGTATTTTTGCGATAACGATATACTTGGTGATTTAGGAAAACTAAAATAATTCATTCATTTCAGGAATATAGTATAATAGTATAACAGTATAATCATAATCATGTGGCAAAATAAATAATATAGCATAAAATAATATAATGCAGCAAAAAAATTGCAGAATATTTAGTGCATGCATATAAACTGCAAACTAAAACAATTCTACAATAAATACACCTAAAGCTTCACAGTAAATAATAGACTACTTTTAAGACAGAACAGCCCTATTATCACGATATGGATTTTTAATATCATGATATTTCTGTGTCACGATATATTGTATACCATATAATATTCCCCACCCCTACTCTATCTCTCTCTCTCACCTGCTGTCTCTCGCTAACTCACGCTGTCTCCTTCTTTCTTGTTCACTCCATCTCTCGCTTACTTGCTCTGTCTCTCGCTAACTCGCGCTGTCTTTCTCTCACTCACTCTGTCACTTGCTAACTAGCGCTGTCTCGCACTAAACTAAGCTTTTTTTTCTCTCACTCGCTCTGTCTCTCACCAACTCTGTCTGTCTCTTGCTAATTTGCACTGTCTTTCTCTTACTCACTGTGAATCTGTATCTCTCTCACCTGCTGTCTTTTGCTAACTCACGCTGTCTCCTTCTTTCTCGTTCGCTCCATCTCTCGCTAACTTGCTCTGTCTCTCGCTAACTTGGGCTGTTTTCCTCTTACTCTCTCTGTCTCTCACTAATTTGGGATGTCTTTTTCTCACTTCCTGTGTCTCTCTTTCCCTCACGCTCTGTCTCTTTCCTTTCTTGCCTGCACTGTCTCGCTCAATTGCTGTCTCTCCTCTCTCACTCTCTCTTGCTAACTTGCACTGTCTTTCACTCGCTTTGTCTCTCATTCTCTCTTACTTGTTGTATCATGCTCACTCTCGTTGTCTCTCGCTAACTCGCTCTGTCTTTCATTATCTTGCATCGTCTCTCGTTAACTGTCTTTCTCTCGCTAACTTGCACTCTCTCTCTTACTCACTGTGTATCTCTATCTCTCTCACCTGCTGTCTCTTGCTATCTCACGCTGTCTCCTTCTTTCTCGTTTGCTCCATCTCTCGCTAACTTCCGCTGTCTCTCTCTAATTTGTGCTGTATCTCACTAACTCTTTCTGTCTTTCTCACACTCGCTTAGTCTTTCGCTAACTCTGGCTGTCTTTCTCACACATGCTCTGTCTCTCCCTCTTCCTCTTGCTCTGTCTCACATTAACTTGCACTGTCCTCTTTTCTTGCTTGTTTAGTCTCTTGTTAACTTTCTGTCTTTCTCTCACTCACTTTCTCTCCTTTTCTCTTACGCTCTCTGTCTCTCACTAATTTGGTCTTTTTCTCACTTCCTGTGTCTCTCTTTCCCTCACTCACTCTGTCTCTTTCCTTTCTTGCCTGCGCTGTCTCGCTCAATTGCTGTCTCTCCTCTCTCACTCTCTCTCTTGCTAACTCGCACTGTCTTTCACTCGCTTTGTCTCTCCTTCACTCTTACTTGCTGTATAATGCTCACTCGCTTTGTCTCTCACTAACTCGCTTTGTCTCTCGCTAACTTGCTCTGTCTTTCGTTATCTTGCACCGTCTCTCATTACCTCTGTCTGTCTCTCGCTAACTTGCACTGTCTCTCTCTTACTCACTGTGTATCTCTATCTCTCTCACCTGCTGTCTCTTGCTAACTCACGCTGTCTCCTTCTTTCTCGTTCGCTCCATCTCTCTCTCTAACTTGAGCTGTCTCTCTCTAATTTGAGCTGTCTCTCGCTAACTTGCGATGTCTCGTTAATTTGAGCTGTATTTCGTTAACTCAGGCTGTCTTTCTCTCACTCGCTCTGTCTCTTGTTAACTTGCACTGTCTTTCTCTCACTCACTTTTTCTCCTTTTCTCTTACTCTCTCTGTCTCTCACTAATTTGGCCTGTCTTTTTCTCACTAGCTGTGTCTCTCGTTCTCTCACTCGCTCTGTCTCTTTCCTTTCTTGTTTGCACTGTCTCGCTTAATTGCTGTCTCTCCTCTCTCACTCTCTCTTGCTAACTCGCACTGTCTCTCACTGGCTTTGTCTCTCCTTCTCTCTTACTTGTTTTATCATGCTCACTCGCTCTGTCTTTCCCTAACTTGCACCGTCTCTCCTTAACTGCCTACCGGCCAGTAGCCCTCACTCCGATAGTCACAAAGTGCTTTGAAAGACTGGTTCAGACCCACATCAAAGCCACCATCAACATCACTGTGGATCCACTCCAGTACGCATACAGGAAGAACCGATCCACAGAGGATGCCATTTCCTCCGTGGTCCACACTGCCCTCACCCACCTGGAGCAGAAGGATTCCTACGTTCGGATGCTCTTTGTGGAATTCACATCTGCTTTCAACACCATGATTCCTCAGACACTGATAACCAAACTCTCCTCACTTGGACTGAGCTCTTCCCTGTGCAACTGGGTCCTAGACTTCCTGACCAACAGGCCGCAGTCTGTGAGAATTCACAACATCTCCTCCCCCTCCATAACCCTCAGCACTGGCTCCCCTCAGGGCTGTGTGCTGAGCCCCCTCCTGTTCACACTGCTCACATATGACTGCTCACCTCTCCATCCAGGCTGTCATATTGTGAAGTTTGCGGACGACACGGCAGTGGTTGGATGCATCACAAACAGAGATGAGTCCAGCTACAGGCAGGAGGTGGAACACCTGGAGGATTGGTGCAGAGAAAACAACCTCTGCATCAATGTAAAAAAGACAAAGGAGATGATTGTGGACTTCAGAAGGGGCAAGCATGCCCACCTCCCCCTGCACATTGGAGGATCTGCGGCGGAAGTGGTTGACAGCTACAGGTACTTGGGTGTGCACCTGACCAGCAACCTCACCTGGAGCAACAACACTTCCACTCTGGTCAGGAAGGCACATCAGCGGCTCTACTTCCTCAGGAGGCTGAGACGAGCTGGACTCGGGAGCGCAGTCCTCACCTCCTTCTACAGATGTGTGGTGGAGAGCGTTGTGTGCTCCAGCATCAATGTGTGGCATGGAAGCTGCTCTGCTGCAGACAGGAAAGCACTGCAGAGGGTGGTGAAGGCTGCACAGAGGATTGTTGGAGTTAGCTTCCCCAGCACCACAGACATTTACACCTCCAGGTGCAGGAAAAGGGCCACCTGCATCAGGAAGGATCCCACCCATCCAGCACACGCACCTTTTGTCCCACTCCCCTCAGGCCGTCTCTCGTTAACTTGCACTGTCTTTCTCTCACTCGCTCTGTCTCTCTTTCTGTCTTTCCCTAACTTGCACCGTCTCTCGTCCTTTCTCGTTCACTCTGTCTCTCGCTAACTCGCGCTAAAAACGCATACCAGTGTACTGCCCAGCACTATCATCAGCTTGTGATTATTAGGAAAATAATGAAAAAAGAGAACTTGGGAGAACTTTTTGGGCTGAACATTGTGCAGATACTGCTTATGATAGAAAAAACAGTTCCAACTCTTTTATAGTTTAGTTAGTAAGTCCTTCCGCTGAGTTAAAGTAAGGAAATGTGGTGTTAGAAGGTTGCGAAGACTTGTTGTAAACTTGTGAGCAAAGTAGAGATCTTATTTATAGGATTTTAAATTAAGAGGAGACTCTTTAAGCATGCTCCTCTCCCAAAATTTAATTTACATTTATGTAGTGTTACAAAACATTCAGAAAATCTCAGAAAATCAGCCCTCGTACAGCCGAGCTGACTGTAGGCCTCGCTGTAAAGTGACCCGTTGGAACCACACAGAGGAGGGACAATTCCACTATTGATTTCCCAGCAGGACGCTGCAATCTCAGACTGAAGAGCTGAGGGTTGGTGGAGACGACACGACTGAGTGAGCACTGGTGCTTGTTTGCAAACGATGAAATTGGTCCGCGGATGCCCTTCGCTTTCGAGGTTATTCTATTTTTCTGTCAGGTTTGTTATAAGCAGCGTGTCGCCGCTGCGCTGTAGCGCTCCTTCCCCGATGTGTAGCTTCACCTGCCGTCTCAACCTTCCACACCCGCGCTCCGAAGAGAGGAACCAATGCTCAGCTTTTCCACCTGACCGTGAAGACGTCCAACCGGTCGGTACATCACAGCAGGGACACAGAATTTATCTACAACTAGAAAGTGGACAATTGTCCTCTTTAGCACCTCAGTGTCAATGTCAATGAAGGACCAATACCAGCTGTGAGATACACTTTTAAAAATGTGAAGTTCTTGTTTGTATTAGGGGAACGAAACTCTCAGTGTCTGGCGATTCGATTCAATTTCAATTTTAATTTTTGGGTTTACGATTCAATTCAGAGCTGATTTTCGATTCCAGAACAATTTTTTAGATTCAAATGATCTATACATTTTCTTTAAATTATGTGATTGAGAAGATGAAATGACAATTTAAACAAATACAACATTCATTTAAAACAATAATTTTAGGTTCCTTACTGTTTCAAACCTTTTTGCAACATTTCATATTTAATTTTTTGTAAACCTTAAAAATAAACGTCACAGTTTTTTTTTTTTTTACCATATTGCGTCGAGGGTACATTTTTAAAACTTAATCTTAAATATTAAACATACAACTGGGTCCAGGAATCACATGTAAGTGCGAGTCTATCGGCATTAATCAGAACTCCTTAAGGTAAAACGTACCTTGGGTTGAGCATATTACCATAAACTTAAACCTAAACCTTAAACGACTAGAAATCATTCTTTAAAGAATCAGCACCCCTAATTTGTATGAGTATGCACCTGCACCTAACCTCCCAGGCATACCGGATCACGTGATGTTTGGCGTTCTGGCTCACCTAGTTTCTAGGATTACACACACCTGTTTCCCCAAGTATAAATACCCCCTGTTTCCCCCTTCTGCCCGTTATTGAATCTAGTTACCTTGCTTTTCTGTCCAGCGTCTCCGTGGTTTTGATCTGTTTTCGACTTATTTCTGTCATACGACTGTCACATCTGTGATCTCTCTTTTTCTTAGACCTTTTGTAGTTTGTCAGTTTACTTGTTGCCAACCTATTTTTGTATCTTTTAACCCCTTTTGCCTTTCCCTTCTACCCTTTTTTGGATATCCCGCATATGACTTCTTTTCTTGCTCATTCTGCTATGTTACTTGTCTTTGCTGCCTTTTTGTTACTGACCTTGCCTGTCCCTGACTATTCCTGTAGTTTTATCCTTTTGTTTAAAAAAACTGTGTGACAGGCTGACTATCCTAAAATGAAGGATTGGGCAGAGTGTACTTTTTTAAACTATTGTTTACCCTTACAGTATATTAACGTTTGATTTAATGACACTAGGAAACCTAATTTCTAGATTTGCCGGATCATGTGACGCTTCAGTTTCTAGTATTACACACGCCTGTTTCCCCTAGTATAAATACCCCCTGTTTGCACCTTCTCCAGTGCCCGGATTGAATGAAGTTATCTAGCTTTTCTTTTTTTTTTTTGTCTGTTTTCGAACCATTTCTGTATCTGTGACCTCTCTTTTGCTTAGATCTTTTGTAGTTTGTCAGTTTACTTGTTGCCTACCTATTTTTGTATCTTTTATCCTCTTTTGCCTTTCCCTTCTACCCTTTTCTGGATATCCTGTGTATGACTTTTCTTGCTCATTCTGCTATGTTGCTTGTCTTTGCTGCCCTTTTGTTACTGACCTTGCCTGTCCCTGACTATTCCTGTAGTTTTATCCCTTTGTTTAATAAGCTGTCTGACAGGCTGACTATCCTAAAATGAAGGATTGGGCAGAGTGTACTTTTTTAACTATTGTTTGTTTGCTTACTTAGACACTTTAGACAGTATATTAACATTTGATTTCATGATATAGGGAATCTAGTTTCTAGATTTACTGGATCACGTGGCGTTCTGCATTCTGGTTCACCTGGTTTCTAGTATTACACACACCTGTTTCCCCTAGTATAAATACCCCCAGTTTTTCCCTTCTTCAGTGCCCATTATTGAATCTAGTTACCTAGCCTTTCTTTTTTTTGTCTGTTTAAAACCCATTTCTGTATCTGCGACCTCCCTTTTTTGGATGCTACCCTTTTGTTGCTGACCTTGTCCACATTGTCCATGACCATTTCTGTAGTTTTAGCCCTTTGGTTAATAAACCATGTGTTTTGTTTTCTTAAAATTTATGATTGGGCAGAGTGTACTTTTTTTAAACTATTGTTTACATACTTAGACACTTACAGTATATTAAATATTTGATTTGATGACACTATGTGCCGGATCATGTGACGCTTCTGCTTTCTGGCTCACCTAGTTTCTAGGATTACACACACCTGTTTCCCCTAGTATAAATCTCTCCAGTGCCCGTTATTGAATCTAGTTACCTAGCCTTTCTTTCTTTTTGTCTGTTTTCGACCCATTTCTATATCTGTGACCTATTTTTGTATTTTTTTGACAACCCTTGCCCTTCTACCCTTTTTTGGATGCTGCCCTTTTGTTACTGACCTTAATTGTCCATGACCATTCCTGTAGTTTTAGCCCTTTGTTTCTTTAAAAATGTGAAACTCTTGTTTGCTTACAGTACTTAGACACTTTAGAATAGTATATTATTCATTTTTGATTTGATGACACCAGGAATCTAGTTTCTAGATTTGCGTTTCTTATTTACGGAAGCAATACGGGAAGTGATCTGGTCAGAGCATCAAATCTAATCCCGGCCCTCGGCTTGACTGAAACTCTTTTTGCTTCTTTGGAGCAAAAGGAATAAGTAAAAAATCGCATTTGTGTCAGAAAGTTGAGCGGCTCGGGCCAAGGATTTTCCTTAACCTCTTTTCCGAGCCCCAGACCTGCGGGGTGAATTTCATAAAGCGCAGGCTGTCGGACAATTTGTCTTTTGACAGGAGGGAGTTTTGGCGGAGGCGCCGGAGGCCGGTCAGCGGTGAGTGGCAGTGACCGGGCTGGGGGCGGTACCCGCGGGGGCAGCTGGCCCTCGCCGGAGCTCAGGCCGTGGCGGCGGCGGCCGGGGTTTCGGACGGAGCGAGGGGAGCGGGGACGGGGCCGCCATCTGGCCCCGGAGAGGGATTCGGTGCGGCGCTCGGGGGGCCGGGGGGCGGTGTCAGATCGGCCGCTGGTGAACAGATGTTCCGGGGTGAGCGGCGCTCTGGAGGGACCCAACGTCCATCAGCGGCTGGAGAGCGGCACGGCTCTGACCTTGAGCCGGAGAACGCCTCAACGTCTGGCTGTTTGCTGAAGGGAGGGGCGAACACTCGCAGGACTCTCCAAAGACTCTCTAAAGGGGGCTCTAACCTGCCCGCTGCTGTTTTCGAGGGGCGGGGGGGCAATAGACCGTGTCATATGGCTTAATATCACACTGACTTCAATTACAGTTACTTCCAGAGACGAACCACTCATGCTCACAAATCACGAGTTCACCCCCACCTACCAGAAAACTAAAGCATGCTGGGAGTTTATACAGCACTAGTGCGTCTAACAAAAAGAAAATTATGATTAAAAAGGTTTCAGTTCAAAATGTGAAACTCATACATTATATAAATGTATTAAATACAGAGTGATCTATTTTAAAGTGTTTATTTCTATATCAGTGTCCCAGAAAAGTAGAATATTATGTAAGAGGTACTTTTGTTTCGCGGTGTTTGCAGTGTGCCAAGTCCTGCTGGAAAATGAAATCTGCATCTCCATAAAAGTTGATAATAAAAAAACACAGTGGATCAACACCAGCAGATGACATGTCTCTCCAAACCATCACTGATCATCAGTACATTTTACATTTCATTTAAAGGAAATCAAGGGAGCAGAATCTGGAGGAAGAGTGGAGAGACACACAGTCCAAACTGCTCGAGGTCTAGTGTGAAGTTTCCACCAATCAGTGATGGTTTGGAGAGACATGTCATCTGCTGGTGTATATTACATGTATTTATGTTTTGTTCATATATTTTTCACTTCTGGCCTTCTGATCATCTTACACTTGTTTGTAAGTAGAAAGTAAATATATTGAAATTATGACTTCAATGTCATGATTAAATACAATTTAATTACAGTTATTTACCTGCTGAATAAAGAGTTGCTACATGCAAAAGCCACATATAGACACATGGATTCATATGCAATTATGGAATATAATAACATATCGGCTAATACAGCACACACACACACACACCAATACTACACTTCATACAAACCTTCACTTTAAAGTACTTTTTCTATGTTACATTTCTATTATATTTTACATAGTTAAATAACAAGCACATTTTAATATATATATATATACATTGAGCTATTTTTATAAAAAAAAAAATATATATATATATATATTATATTCATTATTTGGATAATCCCACCTCTTACTAGTTACTAGTTAAAAGCACTGTACCTTAAAGAACTGTGCAGTAGGGGCACTTTTATTTATTGTTTGATTAACAATTAACAATACAAACAATATCAGAGTTGCCCAAACATTTGCATTACATGTGCAGTATATGGAACATATATACGTAATTTATTAATTAGCTTGATTTTTTTCAATTAAAATATCAAATTAAATTGAATATACAAATATTCTTTATTACTTTTATTTATTTGTGTTTTACATACAGTATTCCCAGTTTTTTTATGATTTGGTGTTGTGTAAGGTTTATGAAATGTGCCTGTGATATAGTAATATGTATTTAAAATAACTTTCATATTTAACATATAACTAATTACAAAACTATTGTAATTGCTATTGTTTTAAATAGTTAGCCTTAAGCCTGTAATGAAACATTACATCATATTGTTAATCACCTTAAATTCTAAGGACCTTTTGTAATCTATAATGTTTAATTGGAAATTATATATTAGTGTAATCAGTCTGTAACAGTGAGTACAATAAAATTTGTTTAATTGTTTAATAACAGGTGATATAAATTCACTTATTATAAAGTAAAATCCACACAATTTAGACATTTTAGACTTTTATAAATTTTACACATTTAAATTCTATTTATTGACTCTTTTGTAATCATTTCCTGACAGAAAACCAAAAAACCCATCAGTGATTTGGGACACTGTGATCTAAAAACACTGTAAAGTCTCTTCCAGTCTCACCTTAAAACCTTAAATCCTGTTTTTCCGTCTGAAGAACAGAATAAAAATGTAAGTGCCGTTTTAATGCCAGGATGGAAGCAGCCACATCCTTTCTTGCCCATCAACCAAGAACTCAACTAATCAATAAGTGTTGAATCAGTCAATTATGTGCCATTAATTTCACACCCTGCAGGTATAATCATCTCCATGAAAATACACGCTATAGGAAATTTATCTATTGGAAAATGTCAAGGCAGACAATTAAGTTCTCAAGTGGGACGTAAAAATCGACAACACGTCGAGTAGAGGACGGAAGACGGAGAGCAGGAAACCCAAGGACTACGGCCTGAGTTTCTCTTTCAGCCAGATGTAGTGTACGGTCGTCCTACAGCCTTAAAGGACAAGATCATAATGTATCGTAACAGTATCATAAAACGTCTTAAAACATCACAAAACTTAAATGTAAAAAACATTTTTGCTTCTATAAAAAAAACATTTTTTCGTAAAAGAGTTTGAACAGAAAAAGAAATAGAACAAATGGTGCGTTTCTTAAATATTTTAAATGTTGTTCACACACATATACCTATATATATATATATATATATATATACACTGCTCAAAAAAATAAAGGGAACACTCAAATAACACAATATAACTCCAAGTAAATCAAACTTCTGTGAAATTAAACTGTCCACTTAGGAAGCAACACTGATTGACAATCAATTTCACCTGCTGTTGTGCAAATGGAATAGACAACAGGTGGAAATTATTGGCAATTAGCAAGACACACTCAATAAAGGAGTGGTTCTGCAGGTGGGGACCACAGACCACTTCTCAGAACCTATGCTGTCTGGCTGATGTTTTGGTCAGTTTTGAATGTTGGTGGTGCTTTCACACTCATGGTAGCATGAGACGGACTCTACAACCCACACAAGTGGCTCAGGTAGTGCAGCTCATCCAGGATGGCACATCAATGCGAGCTGTGGCAAGAAGGTTTGCTGTGTCTGTCAGCATAGTGTCCAGAGGCTGGAGGTGCTACCAGGGGACAGGCCAGTACACCAGGAGACGTGGAGGAGGCCGTAGGAGGGCAACAACCCAGCAGCAGGACCGCTACCTCCGCCTTTGTGCAAGAAGGAACAGGAGGAGCACTGCCAGAGCCCTGCAAAATGACCTCCAGCAGGCCACAAATGTGCATGTGTCTGCACAAACGGTTAGAAACCGACTCCATGAGGATGGTATGAGGGCCCGACGTCCACAGATGGGGGTTGTGCTCACAGCCCAACACCGTGCAGGACGCTTGGCATTTGCCAGAGAACACCAGGATTGGCAAATTCGCCACTGGCGCCTTGTGCTCTTCACAGATGAAAGCAGGTTCACACTGAGCACATGACAGACGTGACAGAGTCTGGAGACGCCGTGGAGAGCGGTCTGCTGCCTGCAACATCCTTCAGCATGACCGGTTTGGCAGTGGGTCAGTAATGGTGTGGGGTGGCATTTCTTTGGAGGGCCGCACAGCCCTCCATGTGCTCACCAGAGGTAGCCTGACTGCCATTAGGTACCGAGATGAGATCCTCAGACCCCCTGTGAGACCATATGCTGGTGCGGTTGGCCCTGGGTTCCTCCTAATGCAGGACAATGCTAGACCTCATGTGGCTGGAGTGTGTCAGCAGTTCCTGCAAGATGAAGGCATTGAAGCTATGGACTGGCCTGCCCGTTCCCCAGACCTGAATCCGATTGAGCACATCTGGGACATCATGTCTCGCTCCATCCACCAACGTCACGTTGCACCACAGACTGTCCAGGAGTTGGCGGATGCTTTAGTCCAGGTCTGGGAGGAGATCCCTCAGGAGACCATCCGCCACCTCATCAGGAGCATGCCCAGGCGTTGTAGGGAGGTCATACAGGCATGTATATATGTATATTTAAAAATAATTATATTTACCAGTACAAATTGCAGAAAAAAAATTATCTTAGCTCTCAAGTCTGGTTTGGAGAGACATGTCTGTCATCTGCTGGTGTTGATCCACTGTGTTCCCACAAAATCTTACAGCACTTCATGCTTCCCTCTGCTGAAAACAACTTTTATGGAGATGCGGATTTCATTTTCCAGCAGGACTTGGCACACTGCCCACACTGCCAAAAGTAACGATTGGTCTGTTACATAATATTCTGATTTTCCGAGACACTGATTTATGGATTTTCTTTTTTTATTGGCTGTAAACCATAATCATCAACAATAAATAAAAAAAAAACTTTTAAAGTAGATCACTGTGTGTTTAATACATCTTTATAATATATAAGTTTCACATTTTCAACGGAATTACTAAAATAAGTGTATCGTATCAGTATCAGAAAACTTCCTGAAACATCAAACTTATAGGTCTTACAGGTGAAGAATAATTTTTGGTTCCATAAAAAGCATTTTTTGTAAAAGTAAAAACATATTTAAAGTGTTGTTCACTCACATAAAAAAAAAAAAAGATCGGAATTTTCAAGTCAAAGTGTCTCTTCAATTAGAGCCGTCTTGGCACATTAACATCCATTAGCTCATCCTAAATGCTCAGTTCTGCTACTATCCAGCAAGTGATTAACATTGACACTTTTGAAGCTCCACAGTTGACTGACATTGACTCTTCTCTTTTTGTGGCACTACCAGCATGCTGATTGGCTCTATGCTGGAAGCTGTGACTATTCTTAATCAAACTTTATGACAAACTTTATGATTGGGAAAACTCCCATTTATATTTCAACCAGCAGGTGGTCTCCTTAAAAACTACTTGTAACCGATTGTATCGCAAACAGTATCGGTAACCTTCCCAAAACATCACAAAACTTAAAGATTAAAGAATTCTTTAAACATATAGGATCTATTTTTGAGCCTATGAAAAGCATTTTTCATAAGAGTTTGAACAATTGAAAAAGAAACAAATGGTGCGTTTCTTTAATGTTTAAAGTATTTTTTCACATGCCTATTATATAAAAAAAATCTATATATTTACCTGTACAAATTGCAGAAAAAACGTCTTAATTTTCAAATCAATGTGTCTCGTCAATTTGAGGCCTCTTGGCACGTTGACATCCATTAGCTTGTCCTAAATACTTAGTTCTGCCATTAACCAGCAAGTGATTAACATTGCCACTTTTGAAGCTCCACAGTTGACTGACATTGACCCTCCACTTAAGTAAAGTAGTGTAGTAAAAATGATACTCCATTAGATACAGGTACAGCATTTCAGTACTTAAGTACAGTAGTGTAGTAAAAATAATACTCCAGTACTTAAGTACAGTAGTGTAGTAAAAATAATACTCCAGTAGATACAGGTAACAGCATTTTAGTACTTAAGTACAGTAGTGAAGTAAAATGATACTCCAGTAGATACAGATACAGCATTTCAGTACTTAAGTACAGTAGTGAAGTAAAAATAATACTTTAGTAGAAAGATGGAGCATTTTACTAGTTATACTTCCCTACTGTACGCCAAGTATTTTATAGTGTGTCTTATTCGATTTTACTTACATTTTCTCACGGACAGCTGTTGAATTGGTTAGAAAAAAACAGTATTTTAGTACTTAAGTACAGTAGTGATGTAAAAATAATACTCCAGTAGATACAGGTACAATATTTTAGTACTTAAGTACAGTAGTGAAGTAAAAATAATACTCCAGTAGATACAGATACAGCATTTTAGTACTTAAGTACCGTAGTGAAGTGAAAATGATACTCCAGTAGATACAGATACAGCATTTTAGTACTTAAGTACAGTAGTGAAGTAAAAATAATACTTTAGTAGAAAGATGGAACATATTACTAGTTATTCTTCCCTACTATACGCCAAGTGTTTTATAGTGAGTCTTATTAGATTTCTTACATTTTCTCACGGACAGCTGTTGAATTGGTTAGAAAGAAACAGTATTTTAGTACTTAAGTACAGTAGAGACATAGTTCTACTTCCCTACTATATATCTCTATAAATGTTAAAAGTGCCTTATGTACACGTCTTTGTGATGTTCCTGCTTTGTGTCTTTATAGTGTGGCCTTCTTTGCGCTGCATTGATTGAGTTTATTTTACAAATGCAAATACAAAAATCTATTTCTCAAATTTTCTCATGGACAGCCAACGAATTTGTAAGAAAGAGAACCAAATTCCAGTTTGACACACGTAGCTTTACGTACTGATGATCTGTGTTTTATTTATGCACCTTGCCTTCAGCAAACAGGTGTTTTTTGCTTTTATACTTTATTGAACATGAGAAAGTTAGAGTCAACCGCCAAGAAGATTCAGGTTGTCATTTCAGGGAGTTCATATCAGAATTGCTGGGGGAGCCATTGTAGCGCCAACGTAGCGACGGAGCTCCGCCATCTATAAAACGAGAAAACTAACATCTGTTGAAGCATACATTAAGCTTTAAACGTAAGCGAGCAGAGATCAGCCGGTGAAATACAGTTAAGCAGATGTCGTTTTTAGAGTGGCAGATGGAACAATGAAAAGCGGATTGGAAATGAAAAAGCGCTGCTAAAGGTCAGATCAATTAAGGAGGCCGTGGCGGGATCCCACGAGGCGGCGGAGGCGAGCGGATGGCGCGTTTGAGAGATGGGCGAACTGCTCGAGGGCACGGAAACGCCGAACGCGATCTGGAAGAGCTGGGAAGTGGAGTGCACTTCCAGCGGGCCAAGGTTAATAACCCCCGCGGATATAGACCTGCTCCGCCGTCTCACCGCCAAGAGAGAGACCTTTGTCCGGTAGTCGTAAGACTCTAATGAATAACAACAGTGACTTTAAGTGACATTGAGAAAGAGAGAGAAAGTGCGCGAGAGTGTGAGAGCGTGAGAGTACAAGTAAGAGGCAGTTTTTTCCTTAATTTCTTAGGGAACCTGTAAAAAGAACTGTTGAGTGACACATAGGAAAAAGCACACAGGTAAATTTCACTGCTGTCATGTAACAACTACAGGCCCTATCTTACACCTTGCATCTTCGCAAGGCTCATTGTGATGCTCATTGCTATCTTAAACCCTGTCAACAGTCAATTTTCACTCCTTTCACCTGCCTCGTTTAAATAGCAACAGTGCTTCTAAATGTGTTCAGGTAAATTTCTGGCGTATTGCTATCTTGGCATCATGGCAACAGGAAAAAAAACAGGTGCAGCAGTGACGGTAAAGAGCAGTTTGTTTCTCTTTTTTTCTCTTGTTCTCTCTCTCTCTCGAGCTTTCTTTCTGTCTTTTCTTTTTTCTGTCTTTCAAGTTCTCATTTTCCTTCTTGCTTTCTGTCTTTTTAATTTGTTCTTTCTCTTCTCTTTCTTTTGTTTCCTTTGTATTCTCTTATTTCTTTCTTTCTTGCATTCTTTTTCAGTTTTTCTCTTATGTTCTTTTTCTGTCTTTGTTTTCTTGCATTTTCTGTCGTTTTATCTCCTGTCTTATTTCTCTTTCTGTTCTGTTCTCTTCTGTTCTCTTCTCCTTTTTTCTTTTTTTCCTTACATCCATCCATCCTCCCTTCCTTCCTTCCTTTCTTATTTCCTTTCTTACTTCCTTTCTTACTTCCTTCATTGCTTACTTTCTTACTTTACTTACTTCCTTTTTTACTTAATTTCCTTCCTTAAATCCCTATTTCCTTCCTTACTTCCTTACTTACTTTATTACTTCCTTACATTTTCCTTTACTTTATTTCTTATTTCCTTTCATACATCCTTACTTCCTTTCGTACTTTCTTACTTCCTTTCTTAATTCCTTACTTCTTTACTTACTTCTTTTTTACTTAATGTCTTATTTTCATCCTTACTTCCTTACCTCCTGCTTTATTTTCTTACTTCCTACCTGTGAGAACCACAACTGTTTCCACAAAGAAGAAGAGAACTATATTTGTGGAAGTGATCTGATCTAGGCTTTAATCTGTCCACTGTTGGCTACCCACCATACTTAATATTTCTTTTAAATACAATTTAGACCCAATTTGGACCTTTTTAGTTCACTTTTTTATTTTTTAGTCCACGTTTCATACTTTAAACAAAGTTGACTATCTTTTCCTTCTTCGGTTGATTCCAGTTGTTTTTAAAGGTTTTAGAGCTGAAGATGCTGTTCTGGGCCTCCAGGATGAGACTGAGATTAGGAGTAGAGAATTTTACTCTTTTTAGAGACAGTAAAACTAAAAGTTTGAGGCTCCATATCGGTGTATAAACCCTCTCTCAGACACTCTTATTTCTTACTTTCTTTTTTCTTTCTTTCTTTCTTTCTTTCTTTTTTCCCTCCTTATTTCCTTCCATACTTCCTTTCTTACTTGCTTCCTTAATTCCTTTCATACCTCCTTCATTTCTATCTTTCTTTCTTACTTCCTTCTTTTCTTACTTCCTTACTTCCTTACTTTCTTAACTCATTGCCTATTTACTTACTTCCTTTCTTACTTCATTCCTTATTTCCTTTCTTATTTTCTTGCTTACTTCTTTCCTTTCTTGCTTTCTTCCTTCCTTACTTCCTTACTGTGAGAACCACAACTGGTTTCACAAAGAAGATTAAAACTATATTTGTGAAGAGTTGTGGAAGTGAGCTGATCTCTATTTAATATTTCTCTTAAAAGCAATTTAGACCCAAATTTAGATTTTTTTTAGTCCACATCTTTACTTTTTAGTCCATATTTGTTCATACCTTAAACATAGTTGACTAACTATCTTTTCCTTCTTGGGTTGAATCCAGTTGTTTTTGAACAGTTTAGAGCTGAAGATGCTGTTCTGGGCCTCCAGGATGAGACTTAGATTATGAGGAGAGAATTTTACTCTTTTTAGAGACGGTAAAACTGAAAGTTTCTCATAAACGATGTGTTTGAGGCTTCATATCTGCTTCTTAACCCTCTCTCAGACACTCTCTCCTTCTCTTTATTTGTTTCTTTTTATTTTTTCTCGTTTTTTCATTTTTTTCTTGCTTTCTTTCAGTTTTTTTTCTCTCATTCTGTACTGTTCTTTCTGTTCTTCCTTTTTTTGTTTTTCTCCTCTCTTCTCCTTTATTTTTATTCCTAACTTCCTTTCTATACTTCCTTCCTACTTTTCTTACATACTTCTTTTCTTCCTTCCTTACATCTTTACTTCCTTACTTTTTTCTTATGTCCTTACTTACTTTCTTACTTCTTTTCTTCCTTTTTCTTCCTTATTTTCTTCCTTACATCCTTCCTTACTTACTTCCTTTTACTTCCTTATTTCTTCACTTACATTCTTTCTTACTCTTGGGTTGAATCCAGTTGTTTTTAAAGGTTTTAGCGCAGAAATACAGAAAACGTTAAGCTGAAGATGCTGTTCTGGGCCTCCAGGATGGAAATGAGATTATGAGGAGAGAATTTTACTCTTTTCAAAGACTGAAAAGTTTCTATACTTCCTTCCTACTTTCCTTACATACTTCCTTTCTTCCTTCCTTACGTCTTTACTTCCTTACTTACTTTTTTCTTATGTCCTTGCTTACTTTCTTACTTCTTATCTTACTTTTTTTTCTTACTTTTTATTCCTTACTTACTTCCTTTTACTTCCTTATTTTTTACTTACTTCTTTAATTGGGTTGATTTCTTACTTCTTTTCTTACTTTTTCTTCCTTATTTTCTTCCTTACTTACTTCCTTTTACTTCTTTATTTATTCACTTACTTCCTTTCTTACTCTTGGGTTGAATCCAGTTGTTTTTAAAGGTTTTAGAGCTGAAGATGCTGTTCTGGGCCTCCAGGATGAGACTGAGATTATGAGGAGAGAATTTTACTCTTTTTAGAGACGGTAAAACTGAAAGTTTCTCATAAACGATGTGTTTGAGGCTTCATATCTGTGTATAAACCCTCTCTCAGACACCGGTTGCATTCTGGCGTCTTTCCCAGGCGTCCGGAGGTTGGACCCCGGGCCGTTCTTTCTTTCTTGCCGTATTTAATCTCCAAACAAGAAGCTAAACTCCTCCTCGCCGCCTCGTCTGTCAGCGTTTGGAGCCACAAGAGGGCAACATTAGCATTGTTTGTGCTGCGCTGCCTCCTCCCCGGGCTCCCCTCATTTTCATCCGTGTTGTGCATTTGCATGCGAGCATCAAAAAACAGTTTAGTTTGTTCACCATCATTTAGAACATGCAAAACCGTGCACTTCCAGAAAGAGCAGATAAAGATGCTTCCTGCTCCGGCGGTACGAGGCCTGCTGTCCGTGCGCTCGTGCACACGTGCACACTCGCCGTGGTCTCGATTCAGGACAGTAATCTTGATCCTGCAGACAGAAGCGTTTGTCTTTCCCTCTCCGTTCAGCTGAAGTGTGTTTAGTGCTTATCTGAGCAGCTTTGCAAATTTGCAAACGAGTTGCATCTGTTTTTGTTTCCGTGCTTCTGTCTGTTTCAGAGCAGTTAACACATTAACACACATTAATGCATGCATTTAATCTGAAAACTTTAATCCTTTCTGCTTATTCAGTATTTGTCTGCTTTATTTCTTTATTTAATGTATGTTCTACATTGTAGAATTAATATTAAATATATTAAAAAACAATAAAAAAGGGCCACATATAGAATTACGTAGTAAACGATATAAAAGTGAGGCCTCTGCAATCCCCGGATCTAAACCTGATGAACGGAAATGATTCTTCCTTCCTCTTTTCATCACTCTTGTCTCTTTCCTTCTTTCTCTCTCTTTTTGTCTTTATTATCTTTTTTCTCTTTCTCTCTTACTTTTTCTTTCCTTTTCTCTTTTTCACTAGTTTTCTTTTTTTTCCTTGTTTCTTCTTCGTCCATTCTTCAATCCATCCATTGCTTTCTTTCTTTCTATCTATCTCTCTCGTTTAGTCTTTCTTTCTTTTTCTTGTTTTCTCTCTTGATTTCTTCTTGTCTCTTTTGTAACAGTCAATCCCCTGATCCAATTTACAATGTGAAAAATGATAAATATATATATAATAAAACATAGAAAACCCACTTAATTAGAGAGGTGTGTTAATTTTTTTACTGGTACTGAATATAAGTCATCCCTAAGCAGTAAAGTAAAAATGAAAATAAACCCAATAATTGGTGGTGTGAACACATTTCAGAGCAGATAGTAGTTTATTCTGATTCACTTTTGTTTAAAAAGATACAATTAAACAAAAATATCATTATAAATAAAATCTATTTGTAATTACTTCTGGGAATTATAGAAAGCTTTGAAGTTCTTTTTTTTTTATCAGTCGATAGCCTCCATCCATCCATCCATCCATCCATCCATCCATCCATCCATCCATCCATCATCCATCTTTTGTTTATTCCTTCTCTCTCTTTCTGTCTTTCTCCTTCCTTTATTCTCTTTCTTTTTCCTTCGTTCTCTCTTTCTCTTTCATTCTTTCTCTTTTCTCTTTCCTTCTTTCTCTCTCTTATTCTATCTCTCCTCTTGTTTTCTCTTGCTGTTTCTTGTTTTCTTTCCTTTGTTCTTTCTTTTTTACTTTTCTTAGCTCTTTCCATCCTTTTCTCTAGTTCTCTCGTTCTTTCTCTCTTTCTGCCTTTTTATTTCATTCATCAGTCTATCCATTATCTTCCTCTTTCATTCTTTCTCTCTTGTTTTCTCTACTTTCTTACCCTTTTTCTATTTCTCTCTCATCCCTTCTTTCTCTTCTTCTTTCTCTCTTTCTCTCTCCTTCTCTCTCTTATATCTTCCTCTTTCTTTTTTTCTCTTTCCTTTTATTTTTTTTCTTTCTTTTTACTTGTTCTCACTCTTTCCATCCTCTTTTTTTAATACATTCATCAATCTATTCATTGTTCTCACTCTTTCATTCTTTCTTTTTCTCTTGTTTTTTCTTTTTTCTTTCTTTTTTAGTCTTTCTATAATTTTCTCTAGTTCTCTCTTTCTTTCTGCTTGTCTTTTTAATTGATTCATCAATCTATTGTTATCTCACTTTTTCATTCTTTCTTTCTCTCTTGTTTCTTCTTTCTTTCGTTTTCTCAGTTTTGTTTCTTTCTCTTGTTTTCTCTTTCTTTCTTTCGCTTTTTCTATTTCGTTCTCTTTCCTTCTCTCTCTCTCTCTCTCTCTCTCTCTCTCAGGATTAAGAGTGTATGGTTCTGGACGCTGTTGGATGGTTTTGAACAGTGTTTAAGAATTACTAATCGACGCTTTGCTCAGTTGACTTCAGAAACTCAGCTGTAAGCAGATTCTCTCGTGTGCAGAATAAACAGAATTATTCATGGAATAATAAGATAAATGCAGCGAGGGACAGAATTTAATGCAGAGCTGGAGTTACACTTTATTTACTCATAAAGAGAGATGAACTAATCTAACCTCACTTTTATTCCTCTGCTTTTATTCAGAGTTTAGTTCAAAATATCAAAACCGAACAACAAAACTCTCAGAATATCATAATTATTTAATAATACAGCACACTTTTCCTCCTGATACAGGTTTTATTTCTCTATGTAAAGAATACAGAGACCCATGTGAACATATTCAGCATTTAGAGGATTACACCGAGGATACCGGGACAGTTTAAAAATCCAATAAACAGCCCTGTAAAAAAATAAATAAATAAAAAAAAACACTTCAGTTTCTGAATCAGTTTCTCTGATTTTGCTATTTATAGGTTTATGTTTGATTAAAATGAACATTGTTGTTTTATTCTATAAACTACAGACAACATTTCTCCCAAATTCCAAATAAAAATATTCTCATTTAGAGCATTTATTTACAGAAAATGAGAAATGACTGAAATAACAAAAAAGATGCAGAGCTTTCAGACCTCAAATAATGCAAAGAAAACAAGTTCATATTCATAAAGTTTTAAGAGTTCAGAAATAATCAATATTTGGTAGAATAACCCTGGTTGATTTTTAATCACAGTTTTTTTTTTCATGCATCTTGGCATCATGTTCTCCTCCACCAGTCTTACACACTGCTTTTGGATAACTTTATGCTGCTTTACTCCCTCTTTTCTTTCATTTCCTCTCCTAAGAATTAGAACAGGCCTTTTGTGTGTTTTGAGCTGCGGAAGGTGTACTTTTCCTGTGGTTTCTCTTGTTTACTCACTCTTGTCTTTGTTTTCTTTCTTTCTCTTTTCTTCCTTCTCTCTTTTCTCTTTATTCCTTTTTTTGATGTCTATATTTTTCTTTTTTCCTATCTTTCTTTCTTTGTTACTTTTTCTTCGCTCTGTTTTTTTTCTCTTGTTCCCCCTCTTTTTCATCCTTAAATTCATCCATCCATTGTTTTCTCTCTCTTGTTCTTTCTGTCTATTGTTTTTTTCTCATTTGTTCTTTCTCTTGCTTTATTTCCTTCGTCCTTTCTCTCCTTCTTTTCCTTCCTTCCTTCCTTCCTTCCTTTTTGTTTTTTTATCTTTATTTCTTTTTCCTTTATTTCTCTTTCATTCTTTTTCTTGCCTTTACTTTCTTTTTACTTGTTAGGGGAGTCAGTAGTGATTGGGGGAGTCCTGAGAATTAGAACATGTCTTTTGTGTGTTTTCAGCTTGCAAGGTGTACTTTTCCTGTCGTTATGATAGCAAAGACACAGACACGCCCTTAATAAAGTTGCACGGTTTACGGCTAAATCACTAAAAAAGGGCTTTAGTTTTAAGAGCAGTTTTAAGAGTGTATGATGTACTTTTAAGATATTTTGTGTGTTTTGAGCTGCGCAAGGTGTACTTTTCCTGCGGTTTCTCCTGTTTTCTCACTCTTGTCTTTTTCTTTCTTTCTCTTTCCTTCTTTCTCCTCTCTTTTCTTTCTCTATTTTTCTTTCTTTTTCCTTTTCTGTTTTTCTGTTACTTTTTCCTCGCTCTCTTTTTTTTTTCTCTCGCTCCCTCTTTGCCTCTCTTTTTCTCTTTTCATACTTACATTCATCCATCCATTGTTTTCTCCCACTTGTTCTTTTTTCTGTCTGTCTTTCTTTCTTTCTTTCTTTCTTTCTCTTTTTTTTGTCTTTCTCATTCAAGTGTACTTTTCCCATCATTTGCCCATCCATTGTTTTCTCCCTCTTGTTCTTCTTTCTTTCTTTCTTTCTTTCTTTCTTTCTTTCTTTCTTTCTTTCTTTCTTTCTTTCTTTCTCGTTCAGGGTCTACTTTTCCCATAGTTACGATAGCACAGACACACCCTTAATAAAGTTGCATGGTTGACGGCTAAATCACTAAAATAGGGCTTTAGTTTTAAGAGCAGTTTTAAAAGTGGTTTATTATATACTTTTGAAATGTGATATGTTAATGTCTGCACATATGATTGATTTGATTACAGCAGAGAGTTTAATGCTCTTATTTAAAAACATAAAACTCTTATTTAAAGCACCCTGTGCTGAAAAAAGAGAGAATCGTAAAGCCTGGATACAGTAGATACAGATATTTGTGTTTTACATCAGGAGAAGCTTTGATTTAATCTGATTCGCTCACAGCTCCGTCTCTGTGCGTTCTGGTGGAGGGCTCCTAATGAATTTGAATATGAAATTATTTGAATACCGTATTGAACTTTTATCTTTAGAGCGCAGGGCGAGCAGGAAATGAATAATGCCTGTGTAAGTTGCACAGCTTATCTGTTACGAGGCCTTAAAACCCGGCGTTCTCTGAAATATACTGCAGCGATTTACTCATTTGGATGATTCTCGCACGGCGAGTTTCAGAAACGTAATATTTTACAGTTTTTTCCAACTTTTAATAAAAACATCGCGGCCGTACGGACACGGGGAGCGCGCTCGCTCTTATTACACTCTATCTCCTCATCATCATCATCATCATCATCATCATCATCATCACCACCGCACCGGCTGAAAGAAAATACCTGCTTTGTGAGGTTAACTGGTTTAAAGCGTAAAGTGTGGAGCTGATACTTTCTCCCGGGTGGAGCATCGTCCACGTGTGATCACATCATTTGTAGGGGTGTCACGATTCCTTAAATCCTCGATTCGATTTTATTTCCGATTTTAGGGTTTTAATTCGAATTCTTTTTTCTTTTTTTACAGCAGAGAGGCCTATGCAAGTTTTAGATTAGTCTACGTCAGTCATTGGTTTGATTCATTAAATTTACAATATCTTATTTCAAAAGGTGGGCTTGATATAAGTGATGCAAAGTGATACAAGTGATCTGTAATACACCACATTAGGCACTAATGGACAAATTTAAATAATTTAATTAAGATATATATGTAATGCCATCTAGTGCCTTTTTTGGTAGCAGCAGTGTGCACTATTAAAACAGCAATGTGCAACATAACAAAATAAATAATAAATAAATACAGGAACAGTCATGTACAAAATAATAGAACAATTAGAGCCTTAACAAACTGAACTGAACTCTATCCTACTGTAACAGTTAAACATGACAAATAAGACTTTAAGACTTTTTCGGTCCCTGAGAATGACAAGTTTTTTTCTTTAATAAAGATATATTATTATTAACTTTATCTGAGAGAAAGATGCTCCTAAGGTACCAAAACTATTAACATATTTGAGGCTATTTTTTATATTTTCTTTAAGTTTTTCTTTAAGAATATGAAAATGTCCACATTCTCTGGAGAAAGAGCTGCTCTTTCAGCTACAGTGTGCTGCTCTATTTGTGGGAGGGATCGTCGATCCTCTTTTTGATTTCGAGGCTCGAGATCATGACATAATTTCGATCGATTTCGATAAAATATCAAAATTGTGACACCCCTAGTCATTTATATAAAGGACCGCGGCTCCCAGCAGTTCCGGAGCTCCTGCTGTTTGCTTCGTCCTTGAGGAACTCTCTTCCAGATGTTCAAAGGGATCCGAGTCCGACCTTTGACCTCCACCTAATTATCACCTGAATGACAACATGCTCCAGATCAATAGTTCCTCTCAGCACAGTCGGGAAAGATGGCAGATAAGGACTCACCTTGTAGCTCACCTGCAGCAGAGCGAGAGAGAGGAGCTTCCTACTGTAATTAAAACAAAGACTCTTAAAAATAAGGATGAGTTTCTTTGATTTTACCAAATTAAAAAACCTCTGGAATAAAATAATCAAGAGGAAGATGGATGATCACAAGCCATCAAACCACCAAACTGAACTGCTTGAATTTTTGCACCAGGAGTAAAGCAGCATAAAGTTATCCAAAAGCAGTGTGTAAGACTGGTAGAGGAGAACATGATGCCAAGATGCATGAAAACGAATCCAGAGCTGTGTATAGTCATGTATTTTTTTCTATCAACATAACGAATAATTTAAAGCATATTGCTTGAAAATAAATTTTATGGAGTTACACAGAAAGTATATTTAATGTGTATTTTCATAAAGTACTGTATATTGAACTAAAAATGCACTTTTAGTATGCTCTACATAATTGGAACATACTTTTGATGCTCTTAAGTATACTTCATTTTCACAAGGGAAGTTTAAGTACATGAGTTTTCTAAACCTTGTAAATAAGTTAAAATTTCTGTTTCTCATACACTTTTTCTGTCACTATTGTCATATATATACATATATATATATATATATATATATATATATATATGTATATATATGAATAAAACATTCTTATTCTTATAAAGTTCTTACAAAATTCACACTGTTCTCATTTCCCATATTATATATCTGCTAGAGACTATTATTATATTATATCTGTCCAATATATATTTTTTTAAATATATCAGTTAGGGGTGTGCCATATATCATACCATATCATATTGTATGCAATAACAAAGTAAAATAAAATTATATTTAGTGTATTATCATACTCTAGGCAATATCGTTATTGTGAAAATACCATGAAATACCGTGATATTATCGTAGAGATATATATCGTCCTCCCCTAATCCAGATGTTTCTCTGATTTTGCAATTCATAGGTATATATTTGAGTAAAATAAACATACATTATGCAAACATATAACTATAAATAGCAATAGCAGAGAAACTGATTCAGAAACTGAAGTGCTCTTTTTTTTTACAGAGCTGTGTATAATATTAAATACTGATTAAAGTGTACTTTTGTGTGTTTATTTATTTTTTACAGTAGCACTAAGTTGTATAATATATGTGCATCAATGCGCAAATTAGTACATTTACAATATAATTTAAGTGTATTAAAATTATGTTTAAAAAAACACAAACTGTAGTTGTACGAAAAAAGCACTCAAAAGCACAGTTTAATGCTTGTATCTTGTATTTAAATATAACTTAAATACAACTGAAATATACTTAGGTTGCCATAAGTTGTTCCAAAATAAATAGTATGTTTAGTATGTATTTAAGTACATATTTTAATTTTAAAAAGTATGCACTTCTCTATGTTAAGTATACTTTTAAAAAATATATATTTAATACACTTTTCTTTTATGAGGTAATGTACAGAGAGAGAGAGAGACTACAGAAAGCTGACTGCAGTTACGAGGTTTAATCACTGGGTGTAGAGTAAATATATCTGGGTTCACTGAGAGTTCTGTATACACACTGGCTCAGCCCAAAACGGGTTTAAACACAACACTTTCACCTGAATCCTGTAATTTACAGTAATATATTTAGATTTAACCGTGTTCTGCAGTTCTGCTGATTTTAGACGTTACATATAAACAGCATGTTGTATATTTTACTACAGACAAATTCAGTACAGCCTTTTTCTCCATCAGCTACCACTGAACCACTACCAGCTAAATATACAGGCTTTAGACACACCTTAAACTCTGTTTTAGTGTATTTTCATTATTTTAAACTGTTCTCTATTGTAGATTAATACTAGATTAACATCTGAAACTATTAAAAAAGTGTTAAATAAACCAGAATAAGTTGTTTAGATGATCAGTTTTGAACATCTCTGCTGGATCTGCTGGTAGAGTCTCCTGGAATTCAGGCTTTCAGTTAACAGCTGTGCTGAACTCATTTCTTGTCTCTTAATAAAGTGTTTGAGAGCATCAGTTAAAGTAAAGTAGTGAAGAGGTAGAGTTACAGGTATACAGTGAATAGTGAATATGTGAGTAATGTTCGAATCCAGATTATGAGAAGCAACAACTACTCAACTAAATAAAGAAAATAATTACTTTAAAGAGCCACTAAACCCTAAACTATATATATTTCCATTCATAGCTGAAATGTGTGCATTTGATGCCATAAAAACCAATCAGTGCTGCTTAAAATGATTATATACATTTTCTAACCTTTAAAAAAATGTGTTTATTGTGGTAATTTCTAATTAACAACACAATCACACGAAGCATTAATTCATACCAGAGACAACCATAAAATGAAATGTGACTTTTACCCCTTTTAGTCCCCTTTTATGGAAAACTATAAATAGGAATGCTGTTTTCTGCATGTAATACACGCAAATGAAGACTCTAATATTATACAACAAAATATATGTATATATAAAAATGAAACCCAGTTAACTAAAATATTTAATTGCTTTTTGTTTGACATTTTCTTTATATATTTGATATTGATCCTAAAGCATATAAAATGAATAAAAATTACTTTTATTACTTAGTCATTCCCTAATTACTCAAGCATGTCCTAATGAGTTGCTGTTTGTTTGTTTTTTGTTTTTTTTTTTCAGTGCAGATCAACATGTTTTGTGCAACCAAACATTAAAAAAACCCCAAAAAAACAAACATAATATTTATCATAATGGACCCATGATCTAAAAAGGTTTAAAATATCAGAATTTATTTAACCAAACATTAAAATAAAAAAGAACATACATGATATCTATTATAATAGAAACATGATCTGAAAGGGTTAAATAAATAAATACCTGGTTTTGTGTGGATGAGGCCTAAAGTTGGACCCTCCAGGTAATTTCTTCTGCTTTTTGCGTTCTTATACAATTCCTTGAGTGTTTGACCAGAACTGTGATAATCTCTTAATTTACACAGTGTTATTATTTATTGAAACTGCAAATCATAAAAAAGAACACACTAACACACAAACGCTCATAAATATCTATTATAATGGACATATGGTTTAAAAATGGTTTAAAAATATCCAGATTTGTGTGGACGAGGCCCAAAACCTCCTAGTTTTTACCTTTTTTACTTAATTAATGCTAATTTCTTCAGTTTTCTGCGTTTTTATTCTATTATTTGATCGTTTGAGCAGGACTGTGATAATTTTATATCGTCCATGTTGTGCTAAGAATACACTAACACACACAAACACTCCTAACTATCTATTAAAATGGACATATGGTCTAAAAATGTTTTAAAATACCCAGATTTGTGTGGAAGAGACCCAAAACTTACTTAACGCTAATTTCTTCTGTTTTCTGCGTTTTTTTATCCGATTCCTTGAGTGTTTGCGCAGGACTGTGATAATCTCATAACATCCACAGTGTGATTATTCCCACTCGTCCCTTTACCTGTTCCTCACACTCGCTTCTACAGAGACAAAAAAAAACAGAAAAGAAAATCTCAAACTGAGCGAATTGCAATTTAGCTGGAGTGTCGCCTGCCGCGCAACTGCAAATCATAAACTCGGCGTGCGCGAGTGCTCAGGCCATCGCCGCTGATTTCACAGAGTAAGATAAAGGGATGAGGGAGAGATGGAGAGAGAGAGAGAGAGAGAGAGAGAGAGAGAGATGGAGAGGGTGTGGGGGAAGATGCAATTCAAGCAACTGTTCTAATGAAACGCGAGCTCACTGCAATTTCTCCTGTTGGTCATTACCTCCGCGATGAAATGATCTATATGACAGTGCGGCACTTAAACGTGCGAGAGGAGTGTTTATGTGTGGATGGGTGCCGGACGACGAGAGAGAGAGAGAGAGAGAGAGATGGAGCAATACAATGTATTCCTTAAGTGAGAGTGAGGCCGAGCCGGCCGTCATTAAGCCGGCTGAATGGAGCCATTGGCCAGATAATTAAGATATCCACGAGTGCATGAGCAATATTGCAGCATCGCTAACATCAACTGCTGATCTGCCCTATCACGCTGCTCTGTTTCCTCCATCAGCATCACTTCAGATTATACAGGAAATATTATTGCAGTGAGTCGAGGAGGATCCAGAACAGGAAGAAGAAACGATGCCATATACAAACATATATAGATGTTTCCTTTAACTTTTGAATTATAACAAAACACTGCAAAATAATTGCAGCAAAAACTGGACAAAGTATATGTAAATTAAGATGTATATGATTATATTAGGCAAAAATATCTGCCAATGGTGAAAGAATTTTTTTTATTTCTAAGAAGTTGTTTATAATTTGTTTTTAAGTTACTTATTATTCCAAAAAAATATTATTCCTAAAATAAGCAAAATAATTAAATCATAACAGACATAAAAAGTAAAAGAAACTTTTAATGGCTTGAAATTAGATATTACTTGTTAACATATACTGTACTATATTTAACGATTTCTTTATAGGAATGTATAGATGTAACAACACACTGCAAAAAAAATCCATTGGCAAAAACTAGACAGAGTATATGTAAATTGAGACGTATATGCTTTTATTATGCAAAAATGTCTGCCAGTGACGCTAATTATTAAGTAAGCTAATTATTCTTAGTAAGATTTCTTAAGTATATCCGAGTAGGCAAGGGAAAGTAGCCGCGGTAGGGCGAGACTACACACTGATGGTAAATGAGGGTTTAATATCAGCATTACTTCAGATTGTAGAGTCGAGGAGGAAGCAGAACGTATATGTATATATACGTATATATATGTATATATGTGTGTATATATATATATATATATATATATATATATATATATATATATATATATATATATATATATATATATATATATATGTATGTATGTATATGTATATATATATATATATACGTATATATATGTATATATACGTGTGTGTATATATATATATATATATATATATATATATATATATATATATATATATATATATGTATGTATGTATGTATGTATGTATGTATGTATATGTATATGTATATATATGTATGTATGTATGTATGTATGTATATGTATATGTATATATATGTATGTATGTTGCACTAAGAACACACAAACACTTATAAATATCCATTGTAATCTATCTGGATAATATCCAGATTTGCGTGGTTGAGGCCTAAATGCCTAAAACCTTCAGGGTTCTGCCTTTTTTTACTTAATTAGCGCTAATTTATATATATATATATATATATATATATAAGTATACAAATATATAAAAAGATTTTTTTTAAAGAGTATACATACTACTGCAACAAAATGAATTAAATTGTATTATTACATACGATATGATGTGGCACACCCCCTAACTGAGATATTAAAAAATATAATAATTTTATCAGATTTGTAACAGAAGTCAATGATCCAGAATATCATGATACTAATATATTCAGGATTAAAGCAAAATAAATGATATTGGACAGATTTATCCCCTAGTCTCTAGTAGATATATAAAAGAAGAAATGAGAACAGTGTGAATTTTTATTTTGTTAAAAACAGTAAAAAAAAAGGAGTGAGTGATTAAATATATTAGCAAGTGAAATCCTCTTAAATCTCTTCTAAATATCTGATGTTTCATTATGATATTCATAAAGTATTATTTGAATAATTAATATATTATTTCAAACTTCTGTGTACTTTACCTTTTAAGTAAGACAATCTACTAATGTCTTAATTGCTTAAATCAGAAATTATCTTAATTTTTTTATAGGTGTGTAGAACAATACTACTTAAAACTAGTTTTTTTTTATCTTCAATTGAAACACGACCCTTTTAGCAGATTAAATTGCTTAAAACAAACAAATATACATTAGAAATAAGCTGAATATTCTTCTAAATTCTGATAGCAATGAAAATGAGAATTAGGAGGATTTAACTTGCTTTTGTTCTTGCTATTTTTGCAGTGTCTCAACTCTATAGAGTAAAACTAAGATGTTTACTAATAAATATAAATAGGAAATGTGTAACAATTGTCAGTATTATTTTTATCAAATTAAAATATTTTTTATTTTGAAAAAGCTAATAAAATGAACCCCTTTACAAGAATCTGCAAGCACCTATTTTACATTTTAAATGTTTATGTGTATATGAGCTGCTGTTTTCTGCTAGCAACCGGATAGTTTAGCATTTTCACGGCGATCGCTGTTCTGAAATGGATTGGGTTTTCTACACAGTGTAGAAATGCTCTTTTATATTTCCATTTTCATGCTTCTCTCTCTCTTTTCTCTCTAATGCACAGTGAGTAACAAATACCAACCGAAGGTCATCAAAGCATCATGCATTAAGGAGAGTGTCGTCATTAGCGAGTGATATTTGTCTTTTTTAGGGAGTAAATCGTGTGGCTCTCCATTAACTGGAGAGAGAGGTCAAGCACATTTAGAACTGGCCGCTCTGTAATCGTGACTGTTTTTATCTTTCTTCCTCCAGTCCTCTCTCTGCGCTTAATCGCAAACAAACTTTTAGGTTAAAAGAGCGTAAAGCAATATATACATATATATTTCACCCAGAAAAAGCTTCCAAACAATGGGCAGTTTTGCTAATTACGCATTATGCTAAAGAACTCATCCTACACGATTCATAAAAGCTTTAATTAACTGTTAAAAATGCAATTTCTCTGAATTAAAGTTACTCATAAGCTAAAACTAACTTGCATAGTACAATAAAAATACAAACAAAATGAATAATAATAATAATAATAATAATAATAATAATAATAATAATAAAATATAGTAACAAAATAAAATATAAAAAAAAAAATAAATAATGAAGAAATAAAAAGGAAATAAAGAACTAAGAGAAGAATTAAAACAAGAAATTAAATTCTATTTCTCTTAATTAAAGATGCTCATAAGCTAAAACTAACTTGCATAGTACAATAAAAACACAAATAAATAAATGACATTAAAAAATCGTTATAATAATAAAATATAGTAACAAAATAAAATATAAAATAAAAAATAAAGTAATTAAGAAAAATTAAATAAAAGCTAAGAATAAAAAGCATTCTGTGAATCTAAAGTTAAAGGCTGTCTAAAGGTGGTTAGATATTATAGATATTAAAAGTTTAAGAATATGCTGAGTTTTAGAGTTTTAGTGATTTCTGTAGTGAATTCCAGCTCACTGGTGCTCTATAGCTAAAAGCAGATTTTACTGTCCATCCATCCATCCATTCATTACTGTTATTTGTTACTGTATATATGTATCAATGAAGGGATGTATCCTGGAGTTGATTTAACTCAAGGTATTTGAGTAATGTTTGGAAATATTGAGTTTTTACATAAAACAGGCTTAATTTATAAATTCAGATAAATAGTAGGTATACAGTGTAGTGTACAGCACACTGTTCCAGCATTAGTGTGTGTGTTATCACTATATTTGAGTATTTTGTGAACAGTAGTAGCCGGTCGCTGGTGCTCAGCCTGCTCTGTAGCAGTGATGCTGATGGAAGCGGACGCTGCAGCGGCGGGGATGTGTTCTGTAGTGAATAATGAAGGATTATTGTTCTGTAGGGAGTTTACTGCGTGTCTCCGGCTCTAGCTTTTCTCTCCAATTCCTTACGCAGTTTAACTAAACACGGCCCACGCTGAGTTCCCTGCACTGTTAGGGAATAGTGGTGGCGTGAGGGGACCAGGAACTCGGAAACAGAATGGACTGTAGGATACAAACATCACAGCTGCTCCAGTGATCTCTCATTTTATATTTTACACAGGCCTGAATTTGATTTAAGATCTTGTTAAAGGTCTCATTTCACTAAAATCCACTTTTTCTTGTTCTTTGTGAAATACAGTAGGTCTCTGAGTTGTTTATGATGATGCTGCACATGATGAAACTCTTCCTCATCCTCTTCCTTATTGTCTGCAGTAACTAGTAAAAGAAAATGTTCAGAAAAAACGAGTCGATCAGGAAAAGCACCGTGTCTACATCAACCCGTGAATCATTAGTATTCATGGTCCCGCCCACCTCGGCTGGGGACTGCCCACAGATAGAGCTGAAGCTGAGCAGCGACGCCGTCTCGTCAGATAGGAGATAACTAACAGCACTAGGAACAGCATGCAGTTTATACCTGTGTTATTTGTGTGAATAACACATCAGTGTTTATATACTTTACCCAGTAATTCAGAGCTAAGAAACAAATGGTTAGAATTAGTCTATGGAGGAAAAACACCACCAGCCAAGTACAATTGAGATAGGTAGGTGTATGTTTAGAACAATTCTGTTTACACTAGTTAAAATCCCTGGGGTGGATTTTTACTTTCTGGACCTGGACTATCCACCTCTGTGTGTAACTACAGGTTTAAATCGGATCTCCGGTGGATTTGGTGTTTTACAGAGACTCTAAGACTAGATCAGTATCTGAACTGCACTTAGCAGAGCATTACAGACAAACGGAGTGAGAGATAAAGAGAGACGGGCTCAGAGAGCGAGACACAGACCGGCAGAGAGGTAGACAATCAGAGAGAGAGATGGACAGACACAGACATCAGACAGACACAAAGAGAGAGAAAGATAAAAAGAGACTGGCACACGGAGACAGAGAGAGCGACAAACACAGATGTCCAGACGGACACAAACAGGTAGACAGACACAGATAGAAAGAGAGACAGAGAGGCAGATAGACAAAAACATCAGACAGACAGAGATGGGCAGAGAGAGAGAGATAGACAGACAGGGAGGTAGATAGCGAGAGGGAGACAGACAGACACACAGAAAGAGAAAGAGTGTGAGAGAGAGACACAGACATGCAGACACAAACAGGTAGACAGACACATATAGAAAGAGAGACAGACAGACAGCAAGACAGAGAGGCAGACAGACACAGCCAGGCAGAGAGAGAGAGAGATAGAAATGGAGGGGGAGAGAGAGAGATAACCAGAGACTGGCTCAGAGAGAGAGAAACCGACAGACACAGACATGCAGAAAGACACAGACAGGTATACACACAGATGGAAAGAGAGACAGACAGGCCGAGAGGCATATAGACACAGACATCAGACAGACACAGATGGGCAGAGAAAGGTAGACAGACAGAGAGGTAGACAGCAAGAGGGAGGGAGACAGACAAACAGATGTGCAGAGAGTGAGAGAGAGAGAGACAGGCAGGCAGAGCATGCTGAGCAGTTTGGGTGATTCTCCTCTGTGGGATGTATCTGTAGATTTTGTAGTAAACAATGATTAGATCTGTTGGTATTTAATTTTTTGAAAACAACTTGTGAGAAGAATCTGAAAATCCCTAAATCTAACAATAAAATAAGTAAGTTGGCATCAGTGCATTATTGAGAAGAGGTGGATGAAACTCACATTATACTAGTTATGAGCTAGTATTAATAGAATTATTAAGGTGGCCTGCAGGCCTTTTGTTAGACACAAGTTTCTTAAAAATGGTTCTTATAATTAGAAGTTTTAGTAAATGTGTGAGTTTGAGTAATCGTTTTTAAGTTTAGAGAATATTTGCTTGATCCAAAGAGAGAACCTTTATTCTTAAATACAACCTAAGCCTTATTTAAAATTCTTTAAAAAATAAAAGTGTTTTTGGTTCTTCAGTTGCATGAATAAAAATGATTTGCAGCTCTTTTATTTTTTAAACTGTATGAAAAGTAACAGAACCCAAGTTCATCAAACTCTTATGCAATTTTACATTTACACAAATTCTATCTTCTAAAATAATTATTGTATTCAATCATTTGGTTATTTTTACCAAGGTTTCTTTATGTACAGCTGTAGGAAAAAAAAAAAAACAAGTCTTTAAACTGATGGATCTTTTAGACAGCTTCTTAAAATTAATTCAAAGTAAGATGTTTATATTGTAAAATGTAAAATTTTCATTTTATTCATTTTTAAATGAATATTAATAATTTGCCTTAACTAATTTTTAAGGAATCTTTAAGGAACCATCATATTTGGATATTTTAACATTAAAATAAAACCTAAACTATTTCTTAAACATTCAAATACTTTTTTAAATTTACAGCCACACGTAACCATTGCCCATAATATCATCACACCATATACAAAAAGAACCTTCTGGCGTTTTATTTAATGTTTTATGAGTTTGTAAATGAAAATTTTCCCAGATTCTGCCGAGCTCTGTTCGCACCACGCAGCGTTTTTGTTGCCCAACTCTTTTACAGCGTTCTCATATTTTATCAGGTTATGCAGTAATCATTGGAACGTCCTCCTACTGCTGGGGTTAGGTTTTATATTCGCTTTCATTTAGAATGAGCATCAGTTTGCATCGTCTCACAGCTGCGGCCAAACTCTATCCTGCAAGACAATGAAAAAACAAAGAAACAAAAGAGAGAATGCATTCCCTCACTTTTAATGTCCTGCATCTGTTGTCTCGTCATTATCATCTGTACACTCTGGTCACTCCATGGACACACCCTCTGAGCTGCCCTATTTATTTATAACATTTTTATAGTTTTACCATATTCTGCACTAATAGTTTATTTATTGTCCACTTTTTACATTTGTACAATTTACACTTTTTTTTGGTTTGATGGCTTGTGATAGTCCATCTTCCTCTTAAATTTGTCTGTTTATCTAAAAATGGAAGTGGTGTTCCTAATGAATTGGCCGAGCACACCTACAGCTAGCGGCTACACTGTCAAAGAAAACAAATTTAATAAAAAAAAAAAAAAACATGCATGTGGCTAAAAATGGGCTCTTTTTCAGTGAGCTGGATTAAATTCTTAGTTATTCGCTTATTCATAGCTGTTTTTGTCTGGGTTTAAAGTGAAACTTAACGTGAAGCATTGCTCTGTTGAGATTGTGTGAACAGAATAAATTAATTACGCATTGAATCTGACTGACCTCTCACTCTGTCTGAACGACCAGATCGGAATTCATGCAACTTTAATGGCAAAATAAAGAAAAAATATAAAAGACTTGTTAAGTATAGTGGAAAAGGAGTAAAATGGACAAAAGGGGGAAATGGATGAAAGCAGTGAATAAGGGCTTCAGTGGCAGAAAAAAGCTAAAAAAAAAAAAACTTCAGCTCACTGAAAAAGAGCATGTTTTTCAGCCATAGACATGTTTTTATTTTAAAATAATAAAATAATAAAATAAAAACATGGCTGAAAAACATGCTCTTTTTCAGTGAGCTGAAGCGAATTCTCTGTGATTAGCTCGTTCGCAGCTGTTGAGATTTTGTCTGGGTTTAAAGTGAAACTTAACGTGAAGCATTACTCTGTTGAGCATATGTGTCAATTAAAAGATTGTGTAAACAGAATAAACTAATACACCTGATAAGTCTGAATGACCAGATCGGAATTTATGCGACTTTGGCGGCAAAGTAAAGAGAAAAAATGACTGTGAGGAGATGGGGAAATAGAAAACAGCAGTGAATTTGGGCTTCAGTGGCAGAAAAACAGAAAAGTTAAGTATTTGAACAGATGTCGCTGTTTTAATAATAGTAGAAAACTCATGCTGCAGCCTCGCGGTGTTCCTAATAAATTGGCAGAGCACAGCTACCGCTCACGGCTTCAGTGTCAAGAAATAAATACATAAAAACATATCTGTGAGCTGGAGTGAATTCTTGGTTATTTGCTCGTTTGTAGCTGTTGAGATTTTCTCTGAGTTTAAAGTGAAACTTAACGTGAAGCATTGCTCTGTTGAACATACATATGTCACTTAAAACAGCATAAAGTGAACACAATACACTAAAACAGCGTATTTGGTCATAAAAATCAGATTTGGGCCACTTTACCTTTAACTTAGTGTGATCGTAGACAAAACAAAGCGTTACAAGGGTCTCATAAACCTGAACGAAACCAATTTAAGAAGCAGAATCAGAGTTATTTTAGTGAAAAAGCTCGAACAGTGAGAGTCAGAGCGCAGCCGCTTTTGGCCCGAGCCATTAATGCTACAAATGAATGCATGGCTGAATACAAGCCGCGGATAACTGCATGAATAACCGGCTCTGATTTACATAATTGCACGTGGGCTATGTGTTTTCTGGCGTTTCGAGAAAAAAAAAAATGGTGTATTTGCATATGCAGGGCTCTATAGAAATTATACAGTCAATAGGACGGGCATGTAAATACAAGTCCTTTGAATTAGCAGGGAAGAGGAGAGGGAGAAAGGGAGGAGGGAGGGGAAGAGGAGAGGAACAATAATAATGTTAATGATGTTTTTTTGGCCTGAGGGGAAAGACAGACCGGCCGCCTCCGGGGGGGGGGGTGGGGGGGGGGGGATGCTCTTCACTCACTGCTGAGATGATCTCTGAGCTCTGAGCTGCTAAATAACTCTCACACACGTCTGACCAGCCTGAAGAAACGCCTCGTCTATTTATTCCTCCTCTTCAGCTCTTCTACATCCGTCTCTCCATCTCTTTCTCTTATTCTTTTTTTGACTCGCTCCTACCTACACATGTGATTAAATAGATGGAGAACTGGAGAGTGGATGGAGAAATGTATGGAGGGATGGATGTATGGGGAGTTGGATGTATGGAGAGATAGATGTATGGAACGATGGAGGGATTGATGAATTGTATGGCGAGATGGAAAGATGGAGAGATGGATGAATTGTATGGAGAGGTGGAGAAATGTATGGAAGGATGGATGTATGGAGAGATGGATGAATTGTATGGCGAGATGGAAAGATGGAGAGATGGATGAATTGTATGGAGAGGTGGAGAAATGTATGGAAGGATGGATGTATGGGGAGTTGGAGTGATGGAAGAAGAGAGAGATGGATGTATGGAGAGAGAGAGATGTATGGAAAGATGGAGAGATGGAAGAATTGTATGGCGAGATGGAGAAATGTATGGAGGGATGGATGAATTGTATGGAGGGATGGAGAAATGTATGGAGAGATGGATGAATTGTATGGCGAGATGGAAAGATGGAGAGATGGATGAATTGTATGGAGAGGTGGAGAAATGTATGGAAGGATGGATGTATGGGGAGTTGGAGTGATGGAAGAAGAGAGAGATGGATGTATGGAGAGAGAGAGATGTATGGAAAGATGGAGAGATGGAAGAATTGTATGGCGAGATGGAGAAATGTATGGAGGGATGGATGAATTGTATGGAGGGATGGAGAAATGGATGGAAGGATGGATGTATGGGGAGTTGGAGTGAAGAAGAAGTGAGAGATGGAGAGATGGCTGGATGGAGAGATAGATGTATGGAAAGATGGAGAAATGGATGGATGGATGTAAAGATGGATGGAGAAATGGATAGATGGAGAAATGGATAGACAGATGGTTGTATGGAAAGACAAATGTATGGAGAATTGGATGGATATAAGGAGAAATGGATGTATGGAGAGATAGAGAGATGGATGTATGGAGAAATGGATGGATTAATAGTTATTTGGAGAGATGGAGAAATTGATTGTTGGATTTATGGAAATTTGAATGTATGGAGAGATGTATAGATGGATGGAGAGGTAGATAAAGAGATGGATGGGTAAAGGGATGGATGTAAGAGATTGATGGATGGATGGCTGTACGGAGAGATGTAAAATCAGATGGGGCAATGGCTCGATCAATCTCTCCATACAGTTATTCGTCCATCCATTCTCCATCTATCCATACATCAGTCTCTCCATACATACATCCTTTCATCCATCTCTCCATGCAATCATCTTTCCATACATACATATTTCATCTATCCCTCCATCTCTCTTTCCTTCCATCCATTTCTCTATAAGAATGCAACTAACCGCCAGTGTACAGCTCTGGAAAATGAGCTTTGAGTAAAATGAACATTGTTGTTTTATTCTATAAACTACAGACAACATTTCTCCAAATAAAAATATTCTCATTTAGAGCATTTATTTACAGAAAATGAGAAATGGCTGAAGTAATAAAAAGGATGCAGAGCTTTCAGACCTCAAATAATGCAAAGAAAACAAGTTTATATTCATAAAGTTTTAAGAGTTCAGAAATTTGTATTTGGTGGAATAACCCTGATGGTTTTTAATCACAGTTTTCTTGGCATCATGTTCTCCTCCACCAGTCTTACACACTGCTTTTGAATAACTTTATGCTGCTTTACTCCTGGTGCAAAAATTCTAATTCATTCAAGCAGTTTTTGGTTTGATGGCTTGTGATAGTCCATCTTCCTCTTAAATTTTAAGCTCTGATTTGATGATGCAATTCCAACTTTAGCAGTTGGAGAACTAGTGAAGGATTCTGGGTAATGAGAGGCGAGGAGGTGGAGGAGTCGTGGATGAGTGGTGCACTCACCTCCTCTCCTTCACCTTCGCTGTACGTTACCACTGTGCCGAGGTCTTAAAGACGAGACGGTGACGAGAGAAAGCGAGGAAGAGCTGCTGAGGAAGACTCCGGCCGGCTGAGCGCCGCCCTGCGGGAGTCCCGCCCCCTCCCTGCCGCCTGTCAGCCCTGCAGCCAATGGCGCAGCAGGGAGAGCGGCGGCGATTAAAGAAAGCAGGAAAAGTGCAGAGGAACACTGATATGCCACTCAGGAGGCGGAGAGCAGAGCCCCGGCCATATTTCCATGATTAATGACCTCCTCAAAGAGAGAGCGGCTTTGTGCGCTGCCGCCGCCGCCGCCGTCTATTTATGTTCCTCCGCCCAGCAGCGTTTAGTCCGTGTCACATAAAAATGATCCAAACCCTATTATTCCACTTCCTGTCCTGTTTCTATTGTCTGTCTCTCTTTTGTTTACCTGCTCTTTACCTGGACACTGTTTGCCAACACTGATTCTGCAGGTTTATAAATGGTCCCGATTGTTTTGTGCTTTTTTTTGTCCTGAAAAAGGCGAGAAAATCCATTTTTACACGCAGTTTATTAGAGTCTCAGAACTCAGAGACGCTTCAGCCAATAATATTCACTTTCCAGCACTAACAAGATCCATAAATAATACAGAGAAAAGGCCAGCCGGGACTTTTTACATTCATTTAAATGATATAAATATACAATCCACTTTATTAGAAACACCTACAACCTTGTGCTTCTACTCACTGGCCACTTTATAGGAAACACCTACAGTAAAAATCTTGTTTTGCCTAACTGGCCACTTTATAAGAGCCATGCTTCAATCCACTGGCCACTTTATTAGAAACACCCTACAACCTTCCGCTTTTAGTAGTTGGCCGCTTTATAAGAGACTTTATAACATTATAATCTTGTTCTTCCACTCACTGGCCATTTTATTAGAAACACCCTACAACCGTACGCTTTCAGTAATTGGCTGCTTTATAAGAAACACCCCTATTGAGCTTTAGCCCACTGGGCACAACAACCTTGTGCTTCCACTTACTTGCCACTTCATTAGAACCACCTAAAAATCTTTGCTTCCCCTTACTGGCCACTTTATTAGAAACACCTCTCTTGAACTGTAGCCCATTGGCCACTACAGCCACCCTACAAGCTTGCGCTTTTAGTATTTGGCCACTTTATTAGAAACACTAACTGTCTTGTGCATTCAGTAATTGGCCGGTTTATAAGAAACACCCCTATTAAGCTTAAGCCCATTGGGCAGAACAATCTTGTGCTTTGTATCTCTGGCCACTTTATTAGAAACACTTACCATCTTGTGCTTTCACTTACTGGACACTTTATTAGAAACACCCCTCTTGAACTGTAGCCCATTGGCCACTACAACCACCGTACAACCTTGCGCTTTTAGTAATTGGCCGCTTTATTAGAAACACCTACAATCTTGTGTTTCCACTCACTGGCCACTTTATTAGAAACACCTACAGCATTGTGCTTCCACTCACACCCACCTTTGTAATGAACTGTCCAATGAATGGAAGTACAATGTAGGGGTTTCTAATAAAGTGGCCATTGACTGGAAGCACACTGATTATTATATAATTTATAAAATCTCAATGTATCTTTGGAACAGAACAAGAACAGCAGGAACAGTTTAACACGTCTGCAGCTCTAGCTCAACCAGGTTTTCAGCCAATGCAAATTTTGTCTAAAATTGCCCATCCTATGGTGCAGCGTTTTCTGTTTCATACTGTCGCTGCTGTCCAATGAAAAACAAGTGTCTTCATTTTTGTCTATTTTTAGATTACTGTATAATTTAAACACACAAACTATCCACTGTGCAAAAAAGTATTGATCAACAGACCAATAGAAATACCTGAAAAAAACTCTTTTTACATTGACTTCCATTGATAGTTTAGAAGTTTTTTCCTTCTTAAAAAGTAGCTATTTTTGAGAAACTTGTATTTTTCGTTGGACAGCGACGATACATGATTTAATAGAAATCTAAGAAGCTCTGAGGGCCGACAGAACAGTATTCTGAGAATGACTCCGATGTTTCTTGTCCACTGATCTAAAAATGTCCCTTAATTTAGCTTTAAAAATTAAAAGTCTCTGAGGTTAAATAATGAATTAATGCACTTTCTGTTAAAAACATCCAGAGAAATTCCACGAAATCCTGATCATTTCTTCAGATACAGAAAACATCATAAATACTTAGAGATACTTTAGTAGATTAGACCAGATTCTCTTTTAGACCGAGGAGAACTTCTTCTACTTTTCCTTCTTCTACATTTCCTTCTTCTTTAATATTCTTTCTTTCTTTTCATTCTTCTACCTTTTTTCATGTTCTTCTTCTTTTTATTTTTTTTAATTTTTATATTCTTAAATTTTTTCTTCTTTTTCTTACATTTCTTTTTACTTTATTTTCTTCTAATTCTTTTTCATTCTTAATTTTTTTGCTCTTTTATTCTGCACTCTTCACTCTTTTTCACTCTATTATTTCATTCTTTTCTTCTTCTTCTTCTTCTTCTTCTTCTTCTTCTTCCTCTTCTTCTTCTTCCTCTTCCTCTTCTTCTTCCTCTTCTTCTTCTTCTTCTTCTTCCTCTTCTTCTTCCTCTTCTTCTTCTTCTTCTTCTTCTTCCTCTTCTTCTTCCTCTTCTTCTTCTTCTTCTTCTTCTTCCTCTTCTTCTTCCTCTTCTTCTTCCTCTTCTTCTTCGTCTTCCTCTTCCTCCTCTCCTTCTTCTTCTTCTTCTTTTTCTTCTTTGAGTAGAACTGTCGGTCTGTAGTTTCTCTCAGTGGGTTTAGAGTTTGGAGATGTTCAGCAGGAGTCTGAGCGCGAGAGCAGGAATAAGGCGTTGAGTAAACAGCGCTTTAGTTCTGTAAATAAAACATCTGTTTGTGATTGAGTCTTCCCGACGCGAAACAGCGCGACCTGTTTTATTGAGGAGTCTCTCCTCCGCCTGCGCCGAGCGCACCGCCCATCCATATTACATGAGAACAAATTCTTCTGACAACTTGAGTGATCGGTTCCTACACGGCCTGGATGTTTTCTTCAGGAGAAGCCTGGCGGAGTGACACAAATTGCTATTAATAAAAATTTTAACAACACATGCCAAATGAAGTTTTTCTGTTAACATGCAGACGGGGGAGCGGGTGGCGTCTGTGGTGGGCTTCTGGGGAATGCACTCGCGCTGTTCGCTTTACTCCGGGTTGAAGCTTTTTAGTGCGTTTTCAGTGCAAACGTACGGGAATTTCGTGTCTCAGTGCGATGTCTTTCTCTCTCGCACCTTTTCACACTCGCGGCTACACAAATACGCTCTCTTTTTGACACACAGTTTACTAAATACTCGCTTGTCTGATCCACCAATTATTTATTTATCCGGTGTAACCTCTGATCTCCAGCATCCATTAAGACCTGTGTTTCAGACAAATAGCTTTTTCTCCAGTCTGCAGGGAGGCCATGAAAACCGCACTCTGTCCTCTCCTCACATTTCTACTTATTTCCTTTTTTGGGATTAAAAAAAAATGACCATTTACCCCATCTGTCCGTCCATCTATCCATCCATCTATCCATCTGTCTATTGATTTTACCAAATTGAAAACCTCTACAATATAATCAAGAGGAAGATGGATGATCACAAACCATCAAACCACCAAACTGAACTGCTTGAATTTTTGCACCAGGAGTAAAGCAGCATAAAGTTATCCAAAAGCAGTGTGTAAGACTGGTGGAGGAGAACATGATGCAAAGATGCATGAAAAAAAAACTGTGATTGAAAACCAACCAGGATTATTCCACCAAATATTGATTATTTCTGAACTCTTAAAACTTTATGAATATGAACTTGTTGTTTTCTTTGTATTATTTGAGGTCTGAAAGCTCTGCATCTTTTTGTTTATTTCAGTCATTTCTCATTTTCTGTAAATAAATGCTCTAAATGAGAATATTTTTATTTGGAATTTGGGAGAAATGTTGTCTGTAGTTTATAGAATAAAACAACAATGTTCATTTTACTCAAACATAAACCTATAAATAACAAAATCAGAGAAACTGATTCAGATGATTATGATTATGAAGCTTACAGGCAATGAAAACCCAAAAATCAGTGTCTCAGAAAATTAGAATATTATATAAGACCCACTGGTGCTTTTAGCAGTTTGGGCAGGCCAAATCCTGCTGAAAAATAAAATCAGCATCTCCCTAAAGTACTACTTTCTTTTTTTTAACATCTTAAGATGCGTTTGGAGGAAGAACAGGACAAAATAGCACCTGAAACACATCATCACTTGGTTTAATCTGTGCTAAAAAGGTTTTTTAAGTGTTTGTAGAAGCAGTATATATATATATGTGTATATATATATATATATATATATATATATGTATATATATATACGTATATATATATGTATATATATATATATATATATATATATATATATATATATATATATATATATATATATATCAACAGTGTATTTTCACGCCTTGCACCATCATCATTAAAACAACATCAGAGTTTAGGAATAAATTTACACTGATGGGTGTGGTGGTTTGGAAGTGAGGTGTATTTAGGTAAATTTCTGGCGTATTTATATTTATTTTGATGGTGGAAAACACAGAAGCGCCACTGACTGATTAAAACCCTGACAACAGTCAATCATCAGAGTCGCAATTGACTGGTGCGCAATAAATCACTAAAATTCCTTTTAAAAAAATTAGTCATTTAATTTTTTTTTGCTTGATTTTGTTAGTAATTAATGCATATGTGCACGTTTTAAACTATATTTAGAACACATTGTATGAAGGCATCATTGCGAAGTGTTTTTGGAAGAAATATCAACATCACAAAGTGGGAAATGCTTATTTTACAAATGTTTATATGACCTGTAATGAAGAAATGCATGTATATTAATAAATTAATTACTGTTGAAAAGATTAAATAAAAGCAATCAAATAAAAGCAATTTCTATATTATCCCAACTTTAGTTTTATAGATTTGAGGTTGAAATATTGTAAAACACTTGATTTAAAACTATGATAAACATCTTTTTTCTGTTATATAATGGTATTAATCTCGTAATAATCACACGATGAAGAACCTTGGTGTTAAATTCTCAGCTTGTTGCCCTTATTTCTTTCTCTGTGTGTTTTTCAGGTGGGAATGTGTAATTGTGTAATTGTATCACAGGTCTCTATGGTGACTATCGGGCGATCGGGGGGAATAAACAGACGTACTTGGCAGTGTTTGGGTGAAGGCGAGCACTCTGCAGATGTTGGGTTGGATTTATGATGGTGAAACAGATTGTATTTGGCACGCTGGTGATATTTGACCACCCTGGTCTGGCTTATTTTGATAAACAGCTCTGTTAATATAACCTGCTCTGGAACCGCCAGTCCTCGCTGTTTACGTTACTGAACAGGAGTGATGGAGGAGGAGGTGGAGGAGGTCGTGGGGTTGTATGTAGATGTTAGACTCTGTTTTACAGGTGGAGTCACTCAGAGGTGGTGTTAAGACGTTCTTTAGACATTCAGGAGCTTTGTTCTCTAAGCTTTGTGTTAGAAAAATTTACAACACAGTTCAATCAAATGTTGATGTTAAGCTTGAAGTGTAGTAGATTACGTTTGGGTTGAGATATACCATATATTTTTCGCCGTAAACTGCACTTAAAATCGATTAATTGTCCCAAAAAATCATCAGTACGCTTTATAAACAGTGTTTTGAATCATTGATTCCAATCTGCACTCGATTTGTGAACCGATTCGCTTGGTGAGTCAACTCTACACTCAACCAATCGCGTTCCCAAGTTTCTGGAAGTGAGTAACAGGAGTGAGTTCCAGTAACGAATAAGGAATGAGTGCCTGTTAGACGTTCAGGAGATTTCTTCTCTAAGCTCTGTGGCAGAACGTTTACAACACAGTTCTACCAAATGTTAAGGTTTAGCTTGAGGGGTAGAAGATTACATTTTTTATTTTTTTGTCATAAATATCAATTATTTGAAAACAGGCAGTCAACCATTTCTTTAAAATAAAGACTTTCTTGAGAGGAAATCTAAAACCAGGCGGACACTGTGCGATTTTAGCCCGATTTTAAGCCCGATCTGTTCGGATGCGACTGAATTTCATGATCGGGCCGAAATTTAGCTTGATCGTGCATCGTTTGTCGTGCAGTGTGAGAGGGGAAGAGATGTCCGATTAATTGCCCATACGAGCTGCGAATGAGCAGTCGGACGCGACCAGGGATTTCTGACATGCCAGAAATTTTGGTCGCTTGTCTCACAGTGTGAGCTGTTTTGCGGGCCGATTTCTTAACGTCACGACCTGTTTTCCCAAAAATCTGCACAGTAACTATAAATTATTATCAGTCATATTTATTTCTGTCAGTTATAAGGATTTATATTTATGTTCGGTACACAGACTTATAGCTTAATATAGCAGACACAGGCGTTCTGCTGTTTAAGAATTTCAACAGATGCTTATTCTCAGTCAATAGCTGGAGTTTTTGAAAAGATAAATTAAAAGAGAAAATAACTTTGACAAACATGCATTTATTTTATTTCACTTTGCTATTATATCTGAAAAATAAAGCACATTGTCAGCGTCTGGTGCTGCCCGTCAATTATATAAAACTTAAAACATGCACAGAAATATAAAGCTATATTTTATAATTCGTTTCTTTTCGCCAGGGCAAATTTATTAAAATTATAAATATATTAATTTATTAATTAAAATCTCGTCCAGTGCTCCAGAATATTAGCCACGCAAAGCCAGCTTAGCGCAGCGCGTGGCATTGCGCGCAGAATAACCTCTGTCTTCTAAAATAAACGTTTTAATAAATAAGGTCGGAGAAGTGTAGTAAAATTAGTGCTATTAAACTTACTAAAGCTAATAAATGTACTGATAATTAATCAAGATAAATCGGACAAAATGCGCTGCGCCTCTCTCTCGCTCTCTTTCGCAGCGCGGAGCTGAATTCAGCGCGAGGCTACAGATAATATAAAACTCAGTTCAGTTGAATAAAAATAAGTAAGGGCCTGTAAGTACAAGCAAAGGACCTGTAAGTAAATATAGTCAAATATAAAGAATAGTTTGAGGTTTTGATTATTCTGCAGAAAGCCTGGGTTATTTTAAACGAATCTTTAATGAGTTTATATTTTATATTTTTTATTTATTCATTTTAATTATTTTTCTTCTTTTATTAATCAAATCATTAAATATATATCTTCATAAGATATAAATTTTTTACCTTATGTCAATTTTTATGATCTTTTTAAAAGGTCCTATTTTTCCTTTTTTACGTATATATTTTATTCGTCTATAATAAATGTCACTTTTTATTTCTATTTTTTATATATTTTTTTAATCCCTTTTAAACTGTTAATGCTCAGCGGCACTGTAAATGAGGGTCCCTATCCAGTGTGAATAACCGATTGCTTGTTTAATATTCAGTGTTGCAAAACCAGTTTTTACATAAACAATAAACAGAATAAAAAATAAAATCATTTTATTTTATTTAAGCTGCTGGTGTTTCTTTCGCAGCCTGACGCGCAGTCATTTTTCTATGCGCTCTCCTTCTGTAAAACGGACAACCCGTAGAGTCCACGTCGCCTCAGCCACCTGCGAGTCCATGTACGTCTCTTCCGTGGACTTTCAGCGCACAACAGGGCACAAATAAGCAAAGCTAAGCGCTTTCTTTTGCAAGGCGACATGTTGTGTTGAAGCGAGAGTTTGTACGCAAAGAAAGCTCCACCTACGGGCTGCGTTTAGACGTGCAGTGTAAGCTCCCCCGTCGCAGCAGGTCAGTCAGACCGTACAGTGTGTGCAGATGAATCGCAGGCGTTGTTCATACACGACAAACGATTCAAACGTGCAGTGTGAACTCTCCAGAACGCATCCGATTAAAAAAATCGCACAGTGTCCGCCTGGCTTAAGGAATTAGTGGATTTAAAGCATTTAAACATGCTTTTTAAACGTCACATGAATTTCGCCACCATCTTTAGATTAGAAACCTTGCAAAAAAATAAGTAAAGCTGCCTGAATTTGACCAGCATTGTTTTGAATACTTAAAAAGCATGTGTTAATAGGTTTAGAGTTGAAAAATGATGGTTACTTGGAGTTACAATGAGTTCATCCTACTTGAAACACAACTAAACAGAAGTGGAGCTCCATTAATCTGCTGGTATAAGGTTTTGGCGAGCCCAGTCTGCTCTGAACTCTGCAGATAAAGGGAAGAATTGCTGAACTAGTTCTTGTTTGTGAAAATCAACCCTTTATTTTCAGTCACAATTTAGAGTTTGACTCCAGAACAGCGCAGACAGAGCAAGCTAATGAAGTGTCCGAGAGATTACAAGTCCATTCATAGCCCCACGCCGCTGTGTGTACGCTGTACATATCTTACAGGCATATCTGGATATGTAATAAAGCTTGTTTGGAGTGGGTTATTGTGGTTCACAACAATCAAAACGCTGCAGCCTTAGGGGGTCCGTATGGGTTTTATTGACTCTGTTTTCTGCTTGTCTCAGAGTTAATTGAGTAAGTGGCGAGGGCAGGAGAGAGTGGGTCTGTGGGAAAGTTCAATTAGAGTAAATATGCATTTATGTGCGGCAAATGCGATGCTTGTACATGTCATTACTGCTGCCGGGTTTTCTTCTTCTCCTTCCTCTCATGCAGAAGAGATTCTTGTTCTTCAGGAACTCGTGTGCATAAAGAAACAAGTCTTTTGTGTTTTTGCTACGAAGAAAAATAGAAATGCTAATACTGTGCCTGTCAAAAGTTGGAGGATTTTAACCCCTTTAGACCTTTTGACCATTACAATGGGCATCACATTTAAAAAAAATGTTTTGTTGCAAAATAACACATATTAATACACTTATTGTTCATCTGAATAGACCATAAACCAGCCAATAAAAAACATTGTAACACTGCCTATGAACCTGTATTCATAATGCATTATAAATGCATGCATAATACCTTATAATGACTGTAATAAACCTGTATAATAGCTCCTAAGTACATTGTACAATGTAGTGTTGTAATGCACTATAACACACATTTGGTATATTTTGATATAATGTGTTATAACATGCAGCTATGATTTCTCAAATTAGGCATTTAAAAAAGTGTGTAACACATTATAAAGCCTTATATACAGTCATTACTAACTTTTCGTGAAGTAAATGCTATTATGTCTCACTGTAATGTCTTATAGAGCCTTATGAGTGCTCTTTACTGGATAAAGTGAAGTGTGTTTTAAACGTAAAGTAAATGTTATTGTGCCCTACTCTAGGCATTTGAAAACACACTTCACTTAAAGTCAGTAATAACTGTATATAAGGCTTTATAATGTGTTACGCGCTTTTATAAAAGCTAAATGTGAGAAATCATAGCTGCATATTATAATACATTATACCAACATATGTCAAATCTGTGTTATAGTGCGTTACAACACTTATTACTTAGTACTTTTGGCAGTGTGGGCAGTGTGACGAGTTCTGCTGGAAAATGAAATCCATAATCCATCTCCATTAAAGTTGTCAGTAGTAGAGGGAAGAATGAAGTGCTGCACTGACTTTAGACTTAAGGAATACCAGAAATAACAAGAACAATTAAAATAGATCACTCTGTGTGTAATACATCTATATAATAAACTTTGCAATGATCTGCTAATTTTTTTAGATGTGCCTTTAGGTTGGTTGTTTGGTTTAATTTTAATCTAAAATATAGTACATTATATTAAAAATAAACTAATTTAAATGAAAATGAGTCTAAACTAAGATAGATGCATATACGCTGTGGGTTAAATACATAGTAAACATCAGAAAACATATAACGTTCCTACAGAACAGACAGGTTTAAAACATCCTCCCGACCAATAAGCTTTTTAAAATACTAAACGTCCATCATCATCATCATTAATAGCTCACCCTCTTCCTCTTCTTGATGTTGTTCCTTTTGTGACCCGGGAGGGTCAGAGGGGAGTGCTTCACACCCGTCCCACAATGCTTTGCTTTCAGGTGGATGCTTTTATGAAGCCCCGCTCCTCAGAGACCACCCCTGACATATAAATATTGAATTGAGTGAAACAGGATGGAAGCGGCGAGTCCCCGCGGCCCTGAGTGTGTACTCGCGCTAAACGCCTCGAGTGACGAAAAGGACGGATAAATGGAAAGAGAAGTGAATAAAAAAGAGAAAATAACACAATATATAGAGTTGGCTTGATCTCATCAGGGAAGGAACACACGCTGCCCAGTTAGTCCTAAATAAATAATGAGAGTGTGAGGCCTGCTGCATCTGTTTTTAACGGTTTTAGTAGAGCAAAGGACGACCGTGCACTTTAAGATTCACGCAAACATGGAGCTCTGCTGTTCATAATATCTGAATCAACTGCTACATCATCAAATTTCTCATTTTATAAAGAAGTAGCATGCTAAACTTTGGTGTTTTGTTACCTATGATTTTATGATTTCTAGTAAATTCTTATTTTTTTATATATATTAGGGATGCACGATATTGGAAAAATATTACATTGCAAATGTTTTTTTTTTTTCCAACTATATATGTCGCAATATTAAACAATGCATGGCCCATGACGTCACCAGCACCGAGCTCTCGAAACCCGAAGAAAACAGCAAAACAACATAACAAACGTTTTTTTAAAATGTAAAGAAGATTAAAAATGTTGAATTTGTAATTAGAAATATCTGCAAAATTGTGCTGGACTGAGGTGCACAGCTTTCCACATGTGCTCACGTTTACAAGCATGTGCCCAACCATGTGGATGGAGGCCATGCGGTTACCTCGGCAATAGGTTTTTGACTCTTGCTCATGAATATTCATACATTCAAACATATCAAATCAAATCAAATCAAATTTATTTGTATAGCGCTTTTTACAACTGGTGTTGGCACAAAGCAGCTTTACAGAAACATGAGTACAGGACAAAGAATCAGGCAAAACATTAAACATAGAAAATACAGAATACAGAACCCCCAGTGAAAAACTCCCTCAGAGCTGCAGGAAGAGGAAGAAACCTTGGGAGGACCAAGACTCACATTAAAGGGGGGACCATCCTACCACTGGTCAAACGGCTTTTAAATTAATTTTAAAAAGTCTTTCATACATCCATATAGGTTTTATATATTCAGGTGTATAGCAGCTCCACTAATGGCTTATAGAGTAAGATGGATGATGAGCAGCTGATCTGTGGTGGTGGATGGAGAAGAGCTGACTTCAGTAACTTCCAGTCTGGCCAGACAGAGGACATGAGAGCCTGAGGGTCCAACATCCCTCGGTATCGGGTCAGACAGGAGGGCAGTCAGTAACTCGGAGGAAGGCAGAGAGATGGAATTAGTTTTGACTGGATTTATGTAAAACAGAGAATATAAAACATTATCAGAGTGAGGCAAATGACTCCGGCAGAACTGAATAAAACAGCCTAACTAAAGGGACAGAGCCAGAAGGTAACATAGACATGGAGGCTCCCTGAAACACTGGCATCCACCCACTCCACCGTCCACAAACCTGAGTGACCGTGTGCAGTGGGAGAACAACAGCACCAGCATCTCAGTTTACCCACAATTCCCTCTGTCCATGAACCCCTGAATCTGCAGCCTTATCTAAAGTGAAAAACATTAATTACCAAAAGCTAAACTAAACAAGTAAGTTTTCAGTCTAGACTTAAAGATTGAGACTGTGTCTGAGTCCCGAACATATTCGGGGAGATTATTCCAGAGTTGAGGCGCTTTATAAGAGAAAGCTCTTCCTCCTGCAGAGCTCCTCTGAATTTTAGGAACTACTAATAAACCAGCACCCTGAGATCTAAGTAATCGCGGTGGTTCATAACAGGAGATGAGGTCTTGTAAATACTCAGGAGCGAGTCCGTGTAGGGCTTTATACGTTAACAGGAGAATTTTAAAGTCTATGCGGAATTTGACTGGAAGCCAGTGCAGTGCTGATAGTACTGGACTAATATGGTCAAATTTTCTCGTTTTAGTAAGGACCCTGGCTGCAGCATTTTGAACTAGCTGAAGTTTATTTAAGTTACTGCCGGAACATCCAGACAGTAGCGCATTACAATAATCTAGCCTTGAGGTAATAAAGGCATGTACTAATTTTTCTGCGTCATGCAGTGATAGGGCATTTCTTAGCTTGGAAATATTACGGTGTAGAAAAGCTGTTCTAGTTACATTAGATATGTGTTTATCGAATGCTAGATCTGAATCTATGATAACTCCAAGGTTTTTAGCTGCTGAACCAGGGGTGGCTGAGAAGTCAGCCAGATTTAGCATTAAGTCTGATAATTTATTTCTAGCAGCTTTGGGGCCTAATAGGAGAACTTCTGTTTTATCACTATTTAATAGGAGGAAGTTGTGCGACATCCATGATTTTACATCTTCTACACAATCCTCGATTTTCTTTAATCTCACTCTGTCATCAGGTTTGGCTGATATGAAGAGCTGCGTGTCATCCGCATAACAATGAAAATTCACATCATGTTTTCTAATAACTTTGCCCAGTGGGAGCATATATAATGTAAATAATAACGGTCCTAACATAACATATCGCCTCTGATTGGCTAACCGAGCTGTACTGGAAACTCTAAGAGCTCTTGGTGCAGATCTGACTTTGACCATCACCATCAGGTATGAAGGAGCTGCTGGTCCGTTTTTTGCTTTGTAGGCCAGCGTCAGGGTTTTGAATCGGATGCGGGCGGCAACAGGGAGCCAGTGGAGGGAACGCAGCAAAGGAGTCACATGACTGAACTTCGGGAGATTGAAGACGAGTCGTGCTGCAGCATTCTGAATTAACTGTAGTGGTTTGGTGGCTTACAGTGGAAGACCAGCCAGTAGAGAGTTGCAGTAGTCAAGTCTTGAGATGACAAGAGACTGCACAAGCACCTGAGTGGCATCCTGAGACAGAAACGGTCGAATTCTTCGGATGTTGTACAGGAGAAATCTGCATGAGTCAGATTTGCAATATGGCTCGAGAACGATAACTGGTCATCCATTACTACACCGAGGCTTCGTGCTTCTGCCGATGGAGTGACCAGTGAGTTGTCGAAAGAGATGGAGAGATTGTTGTGAGGGCTCGTAGTTCCTGGGATAAACAGAAGGTCAGTCTTGCTGGGGTTGAGTTTTAGATGATGAGAACTCATCCATGAGGAGACATCACTGAGACATGCTGAGATGTGGGATGAAACCTGAGTGTCAGAAGGAGGAAAAGAAAGGATTAGTTGAGTGTCATCAGCATAGCAGTGGTATGAGAATCCATGAGAAGATATTATTTCACCCAGAGAGCATAGAGTATAGAGTGAGAAAAGAAGGGGACCAAGCACCGAGCCTTGAGGAACCCCAGTGAAGAGTCTGCATGGAGCAGATGTTGCCCCAAAACACTGCCATGCAGAGCCAGTGATTCCAAGACTGGTGAGGATGGAAAGGAGAATCTAATTCTAACCATTTGTTTCTTAGCTCTGAATTACTGGGTAAAGTATATAAATACTGATGTGTTATTCGCACAATGAACTGCATGCTGTTCCTAGCTCTGTTATTTATCTCCTATCTGACGAGACTGCATCGCTGACTGGCTTCAGCTCTGTCTGTGGGTGGTACCAAGCCAAAGTGGGCAGGGCTATGAATACTAATGGTTTACGGGTTGATGTAGACACGGTGTTTTGCCTGATCGACTCTGATCGTTTTTCGGAATATTTTCTTTTACCAGCTGCTGCAGACAATTGGAGGTTGAATCCTTATGTTTCTTTTTTTTTTAGTAAATATATTTTTTGTTTCCTCTTTTTGGTATTTTTGACAGATGTGCACTGGATTTGCTACTGCAGTTTGTCATCATTTTTCCTATAACCCACTATCTCACCTGTTAGCAAGGTGTGACGAGCTGCTTGCTTTTATTATACATACACCTGTGTGGTAATTTAGTGTAGATTCAGATGTTTAAAGTCTATTTGAGGAAAGTCTACCTGATCAGAGTGAGAGAATCATATTATAACCATATTATAACCATGTTATAACCATATTATAACCATTTAATCATCTTTTCTGTTTTCAGTATCATCCTTTTCACGTCCGCCATCCCTCGATCTTTTTATTTGTTCTCTTTCTCTCCGCCAAACAGCAGAAGAATGGCTGGGTTCCACCTCAAAGGCTTGGAAAGATTACCTTTATTTCCATTATAAAGTACTTTGGGTATGACTGGCATCTTTGAACACAGCGGGTTCCCCCAGACCCGGCGCTCTAGCCCTTCATTATGTGCCTCCACCTCAGACGAGCAGCTACAATACCCCAATAACAGAGCCCTGAATGGCGTGCATCCTGTATTGACCTGTTTGCTGAATATCAGAGTGGGTTTTTTTCTGATGTATTTATAATGGCCTTATTAAAAGCACTTTTGATGTGAAGAATGCAACAACGACACGCCGATCCATTTCCTAGTTTGTGCCTCAGCACCGAGTACCTCTGCCCGTCTGCAGTGTAAATATATATATATATATATATATATATATATATATATATATATATATATATATATATATATATATATATATATATATATATAAAATGTAAATTTTTAAAACGTGAGACTGCCGTTCCTGATGATTTCTTTTGATTTCTTCTTTAATCATCAGAGATGGGCTTTCGGTGTTGTGTATCCATCATTGATGTTGAGTTGCGCCCCACCAGAGACCGCGCTGCACGGCATTGTTTCTTGCATGAAATATTCTATTTGATATACAAACTGTGAATGATTGAATACAATGCATTATTTCACTCCCAATGAGCAATTTATTTCCATTGTCGTTTCAACGTGCACATTAAATCTGATGTTTTACAGCTGTCGCACTCACTGAAATTGAAATATCTGGGAAATTGTAGTATAAAGGTAAAAGGCAACATGTTGGGTAAAAGGTTAACTTGCTTTAAAAAAAAAAAAAAAAAAAAGTTAAAGCAACACAATGCAGAATTGTCATCTTCAGAGTCATATTGATACTGCAATAGAGTCTGTAATCCTCTGTGATCCCCCACTATGGAAATGACCAAAATTAAACTTTGGTAGAGCAAAATCCAAAAGAATTCTCTTAAGAACCCCATAATGTTATATAATCTGAGTTTATATTAGTGTAAAAGTTCCACATGCTTCTTTTACTACAGGTGTTGCTAATGCATTGCTCAGCTTGTCAACAAATGCATGTGAACAGCTGATCACGAGTGATTGTGATTTGTATCTACAGCAGTGGAGTGAAAATGATAGTAGTTCATATACAGCTCTGGAAAAAAAATGAGAGACTTCTTGAAAAAGATCAGTTTCTCTGATTTTACTATTTATAGGTTTAAGTTTGAGTAAAATAAACATTGTATTTTTTATTCTATAAACTACCGGCTATAAAATATTGTCATTTATTTGCAGAAAAATGAGAAATGTGCAGAATAACGGTCAAAAAAGTTCATATTCATTTAGAAACAACTATACTAATGTTTTAACTTTGGGATAGTTCAGAAATCAATATTTGGTGAATTAATCTGAAATTTAATCAAGAGGAAGATGGATGGCCACAAGCTATCAAGTAGGCCTGGACAATAATTCGATATCGGTATTTATCGCGATAAGAAATGTTTCAATAACGGTGATATCACTTTTGTGGTATATCGATATGTATTATGTACAGAATCTGTCACGGACAGGCGTTTTTTACTGGCGTCAGCTCGCCGCAGAGCCAAACACATTCAGCCCCCATAGCTGTGCTACCTCAGTGCGTGATGACGCAATCACACAGGCACGTAGCCAGATAGGCTAGGCTAGGTTAAAATGGCTAGGCTAGGCTAGGCTAGGTTAGGTTCAGGTCCGCTCCGCTACGCATCTAAAATGTCTCGAAACGGAGCCGAGACGAGCGGATCCAAGGCTAGGGTAGACTCGGTTCGGTCAGCCGCTGGCCCAGCCGCGGGTCCGCTCGCTCATCCACGGGTCCGCTCGCTCATCCGCGGCTCCGCTGGCTCATCCGCGCCTCCGCTGGCTCATCCGCGGCTCCGCTCGCCCAGCCGCGGGTCCGCTCGCCCAGCCGCGGGTCCGCTTGCTTGCCGCTTTGCTGCAAATTGTGCCGGTGAGTGGAGCCGACAAGCAGCGTAACGTTAATACATCTAATCTGTTCCACCACTTCAAGCATCTTCACTACATACAATATTTTCCTTATACTGACTGAAGCACTTTAATAGATTATGGTGAAACTAAGTTATTTAAAGTTTATGAATCCTTTAGGTTTGTTTATTTGCCGTTGATATCATGTTGAATACCTCTTGTATTCTGGCTGAAGCACTTTAATAGATTATGTTGTCACTAAGTTATTTATAGTTGAAAAATCCTATAGGTTTGTTTATTTGACGGGAAAATCTTGTTGCTTTTATGTATATAAAGGCTTCTTGTATTATATATCCTAGTTAAAACACTTTTGTTTTAATCTGTTAAATTTGTTTACAATGAATAAGAAGCTCTGCCTCTGTTGTAATTTAAAGTTATTTTTATTTGTAATAGTTATATTGGCTTATGTTTGACAGGGATGTCATGTTATTATTTTGCTATATGCAAATAAAATTGAGCATTGATTTATTTTGACTACTTTTATTTCTAAAGTATTAAAGTTTTTGTGAAAGGAGGTTTCAAAGACTTAAAAAACATTTTCATACAGTAGTAGGTACAGATTTCCATTAGATAGATTGATACAAAAAGTGCAAATACCCAGTTAAATAATAATTTAAATTTGCAGTGCAAGCTGCAGAGATTGCAGGGATTCTTTTTCTGAGGCCTTCAAAGTATTTATCGATATCGAAATTATATCGTATCGACCGAAATTTAAGGAATATATCGTGATATAAATTTTGGCCATATCGTCCAGCACTACTATCAAGCAAACAAAGCTGAACTGCTTGGGCTTTGCACCAAAAGCAGTGTGTAAGACCGGTGGAGGAGAACATGATGCCAAGAAGCAGGAAAGCTGAGATCAAAAATCAGGGTTATTTCCACCAAATATTGATTTCTGACTCTTTAAACTTTATGAATATGAACTTGTTTTGTTTGCATTATTTGCCATCTAAAAGCTCTGCATGTTTATCTTTATTTTGACAATTTCTAGTTTTCTGTTCTAAATTCTTCTCTAAATTTCGCATTTTTTTCTTTGGAATTTGGGGGAAAAAAAGTCGGTAGGGTATAGAATGTAAGTCAAACATATAGCTATATATAGTAAAATTAGAGGAACTTGTCATCACAGAGTGATCTATTATAAACGTTATTTCTTTCATTGTGGATGATTATGGCTTACAGCCAATGAAAACCCAAAAATCTGTGTCTCAGAAAATGTGAATATTATATAAGACCTGCTTTTGGAGCAGTGTGGACAGTGTGACAAGTCCTGCTGGAAAATGAAATCCACATCTTTATAAAAGTTGTTATCAGCAGAGGGAAGCTGTAAGATATGAAGTGCTGTAAGATTTTGTGGGAAAACAAAACTGCACTGACTTTAGACTTGATAATAAAACACAGTGGATCAACACCAGCAGATGACAGACATGACTCTCCAAACCATCACTGATTGGTGGAAACTTCACACTAGACCTCGAGCAGTTTGGACTTTGTGTCTCTCCACTGTTCCTCCAGACTCTGCTCCCTTGAGTTACTTTAAATGAAATGTAAAATTTACTGATGATCAGTGATGGTTTGGAGAGTCATGTCTGTCATCTGCTGGTGTTGATCCACTGTGTTTTATTATCAAGTCTAAAGTCAGTGCAGTTTTGTTTTCCCGCAAAATCTTACAGCACTTCATATCTTACAGCTTCCCTCTGCTGAAGACAACTTTTATGGAGATGCAGATTTCATTTTCCAGCAGGACTTGGCACACTGCCCAAAGTACCAATTGGTCTTATTATATAATATTCATATTTTCTGAGACACTGATTTTGGGTTTATTGTCTGTAAGCCATAAAAATCAAATAACAACAATAAAATAAATAAACGCTTAAATTAGATCCCTCTGTGTGAATGACTGAAATTAAGTCACTTTTCAATGATATTAAAACTTTTTGAGATGCAGTATTGTATGTCCAGTGTCGCTGTCCAATGAAAAAATGAGTATCTTCAAAACAGCAACTTTATAAACTTTCAATGGAAGCCAATGTAAAACGAGTTTATTTCAGGTCATTTTGAAGCATTTCTATTGGTCCGTTTATTATTACGTTTTGGCGCAGTGTAAGGGATAGTTTGTTTGTTCAAATTATGTAGTAAACTAAAAATCGAGAAAAATGAAGTTACTTGTTTCTCATTGGACAGCGACGATATACACCTTAAAAATCTAATTTAAGTATCGTCCCTTATGGCCACTTTAAGAAAAGGGGTCACACGAGTGAAACGGTCGATCAGACGGGTTTTTATTCAGATATGTTGACAGAACGTAGTGAAGAGCGCAGTTAGTTTGATGTCGCCTGCACTTGATTGAACAGTAAATAGCGCAGCATTAATTACAGCCTAATGCTAAGTGGCTGGCTAATGGGTAATAAGTGCTTGGCTAGTCGAACTCTGCACCAGAAATATCCTTCAACAAATGTGAAAACAATGTAAATGCGACTATCCAATTTAGCCGGGGATGCTAATTGTTTTGCGACAGCTGCAGTCCTCCATCTCTAAACGCTCGGGAACATCTGCTGAAGGATGTGCTCTCGCGCGAGTGCGCCGTCGGCTCGGCTGTTTGATTTGTAATGAGTTATTTAGCCATTATTTCAGATCGGCGCGACAGTAATACTTTTAATATTTCCTCCCGTTTAGCGCCGGTCCTCAATATGTGCCGGAATAATAACGGGATGATGTCATCGCTAAACATTTTGATAGGACGCTCAGAAGCACTTTTTTAAAGACATTTTTTAAAACTTTTCCTTTGTTTTTAGAATCGGAGGCTCTTTATTTTTAGTGTTGGGCAGCAGTGGGAGGAGAGGAAGCTTGGCGGTGTGAACGTTCATCTAAAATATATATAAAATATATTCCATCTCTTTTCTTTTTGTTGCACTAAAAAGAAGAAACTGACATTTAAACTTGGCTGAAGAACTAAGAACAGAGGATGGATCACCACAAACCCGCATTAATCCTCCTGAGCTCCATAATTAATGAGCATTTATAACCATTAAAAAAGTTTTTCATCCCAGAAAAAGAAGCCGTGAAGCTGCACTGACGCAGGGATGGGTGAAGATGCATCAAAATATACTTTAAAATAAGATACCAAATACAGTTATTGTATGTAAAAATGACAAACTACAAAATACTACAAAATACCCCTGGCCACACCATGTATTAAAATTAAAAATGCTAAAACTATATTTTCCTAAAACTTTACAGCAACTTTTCTATAGAAACAACCTGTTATTTCAGGTAATTTGGGACATTGTGGGACATATTAATTCATTCATCTTGAAATGCATGTTTAAATGTATGCAGTAGAAAAGAAAAAGAAACAAATGAAGATTTTGTAAAACAAGAGAGCTATTTTTACTAATAATTGATAAAAAGCTGATAACTTTGTTTTATTCTATTGTTTTTGTTTGTTTTACAATATTTGTAAACTACATGAATACAAACATATTGTGAATTTGTTCAGTGACCTCATCAAGCACAAATTATATTTGAACAAGGTATTTTAAATGTGTTCCACAGTATTTTACTGTATTTTATACTACTAAATAAAACACTAAACACTAAAGTGATTCAAGTGATTTTAAAGTGTTTTCACCAACCATATTTAAAACATATTTAGATTTTAGTAGTACGCATTTTTAACCAGGTGTTTGTGCATAAATACATTGGTAAAGAAAGATAAATTTAAAGTAAGATAAATCGTCAAATATAACAGCAATTGAAAAAAACTTAGACAAACTGGTATTTAAAAAAAATAATAATAAAACAAACAAACAAAAAAAAGCTACTGTAACGACAGTAGTTTAAAAATACACAATCTAAAACAATATTTTACAATGGAAAACCCCCATGCACAAAATCTTCAAAATTTATAGCAAAATGAATTTTTTATTTTTTTTCCTCAATAGATCAATTGAAACTTTATTGATCCCAGAGGGAAATTCTAGAAGTAATCTGTTATTTCAGGTGATTTTGTACACCCAACTCATCGATTAGTAAATTATTTGCCAACTATTGTTTACTTTCCCATTCTCTCCTCAATTTAGCACAGCCATTTACCCAACCCACTCACTAGGAATCCCCCTATCACTAGTGATGCCCCAACACACCAGGAGGGTAAAGAAGACGAGCACATGCCTCCTCCGATACATGTGAAGTCAGACTCCGCCTCTTTTTGAGCTGCTGCTGATGCTGTAGCATTGTCGAGTAGCATCATCTCAGCGCTAACGCTCGGAGGAAAGCGCAGCGACTCTGTTCTGATACATCAGCTCACAGACGCAGCCTTGTGCTGATCCACATCACCCTAGGATTGATGTGGGGAAAGAGCGACATCTGTGGGCCAGTTGTGCTCCCTCTGAGCGCCGGCAGCTTGATGTCAAAGCGGCATGAGCGGGGGTTCAAACCCCAAATATTTTAATAATCAATTATAATCAATTCAGTTAATTAATTACTTATTGCAAACAGTGTCCAAACTGTGAGGATTTGATTGTGTTCAGTAACAGTAGCACCATTAGTGTGATCTTATCTTATCATCCCATCAACTCCACTAAGACTCAGAGATATTGTATTTTGTGTTTTGCAGAGCCGTGTTCAATCAAAAAACACAATAAAATAACAGTATAATTTAAAATAACAGCTGCACCTCATTGTTTTCATTCTTGTCTAATCTAATTGCTGCAGACAGAAACACATGCATCCTCTAACTGCATCTGAAATGTCAGACAGCGTTCCTCTCTCGCGCTTTAATAAGGAACACAGGCCTCTGCTTCCTCATCGTGTTGAGGAATTCCAGCAATTAGACGCGAGTGGGTTGTTTATTTGCTTTTCGAGAGCTAAAAAATGCATTTATTTTGATGCATTTTGATGCATTTTGATGTTTTTTGGCGTATTTAGACTTTGACTCGTCGTCAGTTGTGATTTCATTGGTCGGACGTGTTTTATAGAGACAGTATGATCAGATATTTTAGAGTTTACGGTGTTTATAATAAATGGTGTGTTTGTGGCTTTTGGTCATTGGCTGTAATGAGTTCTCCTCTCAGCGCAGGACTAACAAGGTTTCTCTCTCAGATTCTTTACGCGAGAGAGCGAGAGCTGTGCGAGAGTGAGCCGAGGCCATAATGAAGCCCTGCAGAAGGGTAGATTAAGCGAGGCCGGGTGGTGTGATTGATCCCAACACCAGATGTTGCTTTGTTTTCTTTGATTCCTGTCGAGAAATGCAGATATATGCGCTTATTTTCATTCAGCCCAACGACTGACGTCCACCGCTCGCCTGCAGCTCCACTGTTTCACTTGGCAGCCGGAGAACTACCAGACGCCATGCCCCACATTCAACCCTGACATCAACCCTCTCGCTCTCGCGCTCTCTCTTTCTCTTTCTCTCTCTCTCTCCATCTCGCACTCTATTCCTTCTCTTTTAGATGCTCACTCTCTCTCTTGCACTCTATCTTGCTTTCTTTCTCTTTCTCCATCTCTCTCTCGCTCTCCTGCTCTCACTTGCTTACTTTCTCTTTTTCTCTCTCTGTCTCGCGCTCTCTATTTCTTCTCCTTCGCATGCTCTCTGTCGCACTCTAGCTCTCGCATTTTCTCACACTCTCAATCTTGCCTTCTTTCTCTTTCTCTCTCTCATGCTCTCTCTTATTGCTTTCTCTCACACACACACTGTCACTTGCTCTCTCTTTCTGTGTTTCTCTCTTTCTTTCTCTCTCACACTCTTTCTTTCTTTCTCTCGTCACAATTTTTTTCTCTCTCTCACACACACTCTGTCTTGCTCTTGCTCTCTCTCTCTCTCGCACTCGCTCTTACTTTCTTGCTCTGTCTCTCACACTCTCTCTTTCTCACACTCTGTCTCTGCCTCTCTCTCACTCTCTTTCTCTGTCGTTTTGTTTCTCTTTCTTGTGCTCTTTCTTTCTCTCGTACTCTTGCTCTCTTTCCCTCACTCTCTCTCTTTTGTCTCGCACTTTATTCCTTCTCTTTCACATGCTCTCTCTCTCGCACTCTCTCTCGCACTTTATCTTGCTTTCTTGCTTTTTCTTTCTCTGTCTCTCTCACATGCTCTCTTTCTCTGTCTCTCTCTCTCTCTCTCTCTCTCTCTCTCTCTCTCGCTCTACCTTTTTTTTCTCTCTCTTGCATGCTCTATTTCTCTCTCTGTCTCTCTCTTAAACTCTATTTCTGTCTCTCACACTTTATCTCTCTTGTTCTTTCAATCATGTTTTGCTCTCTTTTGCTCTCTCTGTCTCTCTCTCACACTTTCCTGTTCCCTCTCTCTTTTACTTGCACTCTCTCTCACGCTCTCTCGTCTGCTCCCTCTTTCTCTGTGTCTCTCTCAAACTCAGTTTTTTCTCTCTCTCGCACTCTATCTTGCTTTCTTGCTCTTTCTCTTATACTCTCGCACTTTCCCTCTACCTGTCTCTCTCTCGTGTGCTCTCTTTCTCTGTCTCGTGCTTTCTATTCCTTCTTTTTGCTCTCTCTCTCTCTCTGTTTCTCTTTCTTTTTTTTCCTCTTTCTCTATCATGCTCTCTCTCATGCTCTTTCTTGCTTTTTCTCTCTCTCACGCTCTGTCTCGTGCTCTCTCTATTCGGTCTCTTTTTCAAGCTCTCTCTCTCCCTCTAGTTCTCGCCTTATCTCACACTGTCAATCTTGCTTTCTTTCTCTTTCTCTTTTTCTCTCTCGCTCTCTCTTTCTTTTCTCTCTTTCTCTTTCTATCACTCTCTTGCTCTTTCTCGCTCTCTTGTGCTTTTTCTCTCTCTTCATTTTTCTCTCTTCTCTCTTTCTTTTTTTTATAAGTAAAAAGTCTGTGATGGTTGCTATGGTGTTGCTAGGTGGTAGCTTAGATCAGTTTAGGTGCAGTTTCTTGTACCTCGAATGTAGTTAATCAACAGTTGAAGGTGTCTGAAGTTTGCTTCCTTTTCTTTTGCACTGGAGCTTCAGGCATACATTTACTATCCGGCTTTGATCATTTTTGGTTAGTGGAATGTTTTGTGAATAAAAAATAATTGGTTCTTGCAGTTCTTAAGGTTCTCTCCTCTCTCTCTGTCTGTTTGGGGATCATCTTTTTCAGAAAAATAATACATGCATGGGTTTATTTAATTTATTTTGTTTTATTAAATTGCTTTCTGAATGTTACAGTTAACCTACAGTTAAAGGTTCAATCTGTCATGTTTTCTGGATATTCTTAGAACTTATTTGACGTTTTATTTAATATGTGTGTTCAACGTTCTGGTTAAGGGTGTGCTATATTCTATTACACACAAAAATATTATGTTAAAATTAGATTTTAACAGTCGTTTTAGCAAAAATACCCTGAAATATGGTGATTTTGTTTTTGTTTTTGTGTTTTGTAAAAGTAAAATTACTTAAAAACACTGTTCTATTTTCATGTTAAACAACATGGATAAAAAGAGAAAGCTGTTGTTCTGTATTTGAGAGAGCGAGAGAGAGAGAGGCGCTATTTGGGCTCGAACCCAAAAACATCATTTTTCTTGGCTTTCTAAAGCGAAGTCCTGCCTGCTACTGCCTTCACCCTCTGTAGTCATAAAACAGAAACAAATTTTCACTCTTCACGAGGGCCGTCACATGGAATTACGGAGCCAGACCGTTTATAAACAGCGCTTTCCTCTCCAGCGCCCGTACCTGCTTCAAATTAAGAGTCTGTAAAAGTTATGGACATCTTTCAAAAGTTCATGTTCTCTTAAAAACCTCTCTCGGACATTCCTCCCCCCTCCTCTCGCGCTCCGCCGCTCTCCGAGAGCGAGAACATAATTACCTCATCTGCAAAAAGCTTAAGAAAATGTTGCAGGCGAAGGTTATTCAAACACAATAAGTCAGGAGAAATGTCAGAGCAGGATTTTATAAATCTGCAGATGGAATCGGAGGAGGAGGAGGAGGAGTCTTATTGGCGTTATTCGTCTCGCCGAGCGTTATCACAGGAATTACATTTATACATGTTTTCAGGGACGTGACCGATGGCCAGCTCTCACAAACTCACTAGTAAGAGTGTATCACTAGTGAAGGCGTGAGAGGAGCGTCTGTATCTCAGTATAAACAGATCAGCGGCTGCATTAAAAACCCTGGATCTGCTTAAACTGTACAGATTGAGTACATCACTGTGCATCTCTCTCTCTTTCTCTTTCTTCATTTCCTCTTTATTCGATTCAGTTCAATAAGTTTTATTGGCATGATCATGTTTAACAGTATTTCCAAAGCATTGATACAGCACAAGTGAACTTTCTGAACATTAAGTAATACAGATACATTAACCAAAAGTTAATACTAATAAGTATTATATAAAAAAATAATAATAATTCTCTCTCTTTCTCTCTCCCTCCATCTCCTTCTGTCTTTCTTCTTCTCTTCCTTTCCCCTTTTGTCGCTCTCTCTTCCTCTTACTTATTTCTCCCCCTTCTTTCTCTCTCCCTCTCTCCCTTTCGGTCTCTCTCTCTTGCCCTTTCTCTGCTTCTCTTCTTCTCCCTCTTTCTTTCTTTCTTTCTTTCTTTCTTACTCTCTCCCTCTCTCACTCTCTTTCTCTGTATCTTTCTCTCTCTCCCTCTTCCCCTTCATTCTCTCTCTTTCTCCCTCTCTCCCTCTCTCCTTCTCTTTATCTGTATCTTTCTTTCTCTCCCTCTCCCCTTCTTTCTCTCTCTTTCTCGCTCTCTCCCTCTCTCCCTCTCTTTCTCTGTATCTTTCTCTCTCTCCCTCTCCCCTTCTCTTTCTCTTTCTCCCTCTCTCCCTTTTACCCTCTCTTTCTCTGTATCACTTTCTCTCTCTCCCTCTTCCCCTTCATTCTCTCTCTTTCTCCCTCTCTCCCTCTCTCCCTCTCTTTCTCTGTATCTTTCTCTCTCTCCCTCTCCCCTTCTTTCTCTCTCTCTCTCTCTCTCTCTCTCTCTCTCTCTTTCTCTCTCTCTCTCTCTCTCTCTCTCTCTATCTGTGTGTGTGTGTGTGTGTGTGTGTGTGTGTGTGTGTGTTGTGGATTCTACAAATAGGGGGACTTTTAATTGATGGTCAGAATATTGTGACTGAACAGTGTGTAAAAAAAAATCTCTCTCTCTCTCGCGCTTCAGAAGATGGTTGCTAAAGAGTTGCTAGGTGGTTGATGAGTTGTTAATATGGTGTTGCTAGGTGGTTGCTGTGGTGTTGCTATCGCAGTAATTGAACTAAAAACATTATTCCTACAGCAGTTTTAAAAGCATCCCAACAATTAACAATTATACACACCACACAATTCCCCTCAGATAATCCTGTCTTCCAGTCTTTCTCTTTCTCTCTCTCTCTTCCTTTCCCCCTTCTTTCTCTCTCTTTTTCTCCCCTCTTCTTTCTCTCTCTCTCCCTCTCTCGCTCTCTTGCTCTCTCGCTCTCTCTTTTTTCTCTCTCTCTCTCTCTCTCTCTCTCTCTCTTTTCTCTCTCTCTCTCTCTATCTCGCTTCAGAAGATGGTTGCTAAAGAGTTGCTAGGTGGTTGATGAGTTGTTAATATGGTGTTACTAGGTGGTTGCTGTGGTGTTGCTATCGCAATAATTGAACTAAAAACCTTATTCCTACAGCAGTTTTAAAAGCAGTTAGTTTTTTCTTCAATGAAACTTTGAAGTGGTGAAATTATTGTTCGAGTTTCTTTTTAAGAAACATTTAAGAAAGAGGGATTTTAGTGTGAAATGGTTCTGGATTGTGGGCCTGCCACCGCTGCTGAAAGTAGTCCTAGAGGGAGCACTGCTCATCATTTACATTTAGGTTTATTTGACTTTACAAAGACGTAAAGATGTAGTAGCTCTTCAGTTTAATCAACTCTTTCCTAAAATGAGTTAAAACTGTTTTTTTGTGGCTTTTGAAGAAAATGGCAATGGCGCGGATAATTTATCAAATAAATAATTTATCAAAATACAAAAACGTTATCTACGCATCCCTACAATTAACAATTATACACACCACACAATTCCCCTCAGATAATCCTGTCTTCCAGTCTTTCTCTTTACGCTTTATGAATCAGTTCTTTAGCATTAAAGCTCATTTTCACTTCCAGAAGCTTCTGAGCTGCTGCCGTTTCTTTATTCTGAGCTCGTTCTGACAGAACCGAGCCCTCAGGACTCTCAGAGTATCAGAACATCAGCTGAAAGAACCGCAGCGCTGGAGATGTACAGGTGACAGAGGGAGGAAGCCAGGAATGCGGATCTCTGCTTTAAAAAGGGGAGGAAGAGGAGGAGGAGGAGGAGGATGGGGTGAATAAAGAGCGGAGTTTTCAGTTCAGTAGAGGAGAAAGAGAAGAAACATCTCGCTGCCTCTCAGCGCCGGCCTGGCTTTAGCTCCTGTGTGCGCCGCATCCAAAACCCAGCAGTCGCTCTTCCTTCCCTTTCTTTCTTTTTTTTTTTTTTAGTTACAGAAGGATAAAACCATCTTTTTGGGACGAGGCTCCAGAAACCCGACTGTCTGGCACGTCCTCTATATCAGCTCATCACCACGTCACCTGCCTGAGAGGAAGTTCAGCCACAAAGAGCAGCTTCTCACACAATTACTGCAGACAAAACCAGTCCCATTTCATACACACACTTCCTAACACACACACACACACACACACACGAACCCGAACAAAGACTGTTTTACATGATGTTCTTCTTACCTCGACTGTAGTCAATCATCTAAAACCTGTTGAAGGTGTCTAAAGTTTGCTTCTTTACTTTTGCACTGGAGCTCTAATGCTAAAATAACCAAGCTAAAATAAGAACTAGCTTTGAGAGTTTTTGGTTATTAGAGTGTTTTCTGAATGTTACAGTAATCTAGTCAAGTTTTTTACATTTTAAACATTGTAGTTAGGGATGTGACATATCAGATTGTACCCTAAAATATGTTTAGGGCATAGGGGCATTGGGGTAGAGTTGGAAGTGTTACTTTTAACACTTTTGTAACATTAGAAATAACGTTGTGATGCAAGCGTTCCTGAAACCTTATAGGCTAACCTTTCTAGGATCTTAATTGATGAAAAAAAATTGATCCATTGCACAAAAATTGTCCATGGCCAGAACAACAGTTTGTAATCTCCTGAAGAAGAAAGTCGTCACTGGTGTACTAAATAACATATTTCGAACAGGTAGATCAAGAAAAAGCACAGCAGTGGATGACGAACATTGTGAGTTCTGTAAAGAAAAACCCAAAAATGACTGAGGATAAGTAGGTACAGTCTAGTCAAGTTTTCTGGATGTTCTTTGAACGCTTTAACATTTTTAGTTTGGGTTGTGCCATATCCGATTGTAGGTAATAATATCACCAAAAGTATTGAATATCGTTCTTACAAAATACAGATCATCACAATAATATCACTGACATTTTTGAATATTGTTATTGCAAAATACCCTAAAATATGTTTTTATTTTAGGTCTGTAGGGACATGGTTTTTGTTTAACTCTGTAAAACATTCTGGCGACATTACTGCAACATTACTTTTTTTGTTATGTTTTGTTTACATTTTTAGTTTTGGAAGTGTTACTTTTAATGCCTTCGTAACAATATAATAATGGTTTGCATTACAAAGTTATTACTGTCACATGTTTTCAGAAAGTTCCTAAAACAGTATAGGCTAACCTTTCTAGGACCTTAATTGATGAAAAAAAATAGATCCATTGCACAAATATTGCCAGAACAACAATTTGGAATCTCCTGAAGAAGAAAGTCGTCACTGGTGTACTAAATAACAGGAAAGAAACAACTTTTCAAAATAGTAGGTAGAATCTAGTCATGCTTTTTGGATGTTCTTACAACTGAATGATTTTACAATTTTTAAACATAGTTTAACTAGTTTACCTAGTTAGGGGTGTACCATATCAGATCATACCCAATAAAATCATTTATCTTTTTAATCTAAGATATCTGAAAACGCTTCTCATTTCTGAAGTGGTTATCCGCCTAAACTAGGTTACCGGCACCTCCCACAGACTAACCTGCGCATATTTTCTAAACATTACGCCGATGACTGACTTTCCACACAAACCTCCGGTGGAATAAAGCATATATTTATCTAAAAATAAATTCTAAACTGCAACGTCTTCACTCTTCTGTGAGGATCTGTGATTAATTGTGGAGAACAACAATAATCTCTCCTTCAAAGTTTGATTCTGTGACTCTTTTTACAAGTAAACCTAGTTTTTAACCATTTCTTTGACATCTATAATTTCAATTTCAATAATCAAAAATCAGATTCTTTGCGAAAAAATCTAATTCTTTTTTTTAGACCATACTTGCCCAGCACTAATATAATTATATCATATTTCCAATCATTTCATATCAATAAATGATGGTTCTTTTTGTTATTTATTGGTTCTTTGTTGTGGAATATGATCGGATGCTCCTTTTTCCAACCTGCTCATTCGTTTTGGATCAGACGAATCTGAAAGGTCTGAAGGTCCAGATCCAGCCGGGTCTGTAGATATGAAGCTATGAATTAAATGCTGTCAGTTTTGCTCACTTTTGAGCTGAAAATTAAAACAACAAGCTCTAAATAAATAACGGCGGCATCTCTGCAGAATTCCTTCTGTCTCATTTCAAACAAAACAGAGCTTAATTATGACCTTAAGCCATGCGCTTTGATGCCTTTCACATTTTATTGCTTGCTCTGCCTCTATCATTCTCTTTCTCTCTCTCTCTTTCTCTCTCTTTAACCCCCCGCTCCCTCACTCCTGGAAGTGTTTTCCTCCAGGTCCTGAGCGAGACGAGCCCCGTGGCTCTCAGCAGGCTTCCTCAGCTCCTGATTCCCGTGGTAATGTTCCAGAGGCGGCGTTACGGGTGCTGAACATTAATAAAGAGGTTTATGCAGAAACCTGGACACCAGTCTAAATGAAGAGAGCCAGCTGTGCTCAGGAACCGGCAGATCTGAGCTCTGAACTGGGTTCTGGGTTCTGGGTTTTGTGTTTTGTGCTTCAGAGGTTTTTAAGCTCGGTCCTGGCGATTAAACAACCTGTTGAGCTTCGAAATGAAGGGTTGCTGTTGTTTATTAGGTCTTTATCACTGGTGTTGAACTTCTGAGCTTGTTTAAATGGTTTGCTGTCCATATAGT
>NC_064412.1:2485000-2490000 GCF_023375975.1 Astyanax mexicanus | reverse complement strand
TATACACACATATATACACATATACAGTCTGTAATTGTTTTAACTGATGCTCCTCGAGGCCGCGCCCTCTCCCGTGTACTCAGCTCCTGGTCTTCTGTCCGCGCTCATGTGTTTCCCATCACCGTTGGGTCTGTGGTTCCCGTCCTGATTTTTTCTGGCCTGGAAAAAGCGAGTTAATGCGCTGTGATCTGCGGCGCGAGCTTTGATGCCGGACCTTTCGCAAATAACCCCCCCCCCCCTCCCCCCCTCGGCGCCATATGGTTTGCATTCATCTCTTAATTTATTTGCTATAAATGTCTGTTGAATATTCAGCCGGGCCAGCACGTGTGTAGCCAGGCCTGGAAAACAGAAGGCCTTGGAGAGCAGTTTGTGGTGAAGTGTGATGATTATATTTCCTCTTTATTTATTTATTTTCTCTGTTATTTTATTCCTTCCACACATATGGTGGGATCTAGCGGGGCTTCGGTGCTGGCGGGAGCCCACGCTCTTCAACAACATGAAGAAGAAAAAACATGTAAATAAAGAATAAAGAGTAAAGATGTGAGTTTTGCTCACAGGTTCATCAAAAGATGCGAAAACAAGTTAATAACCCACAGCTGAGGTCAGGATGACACACCGGGACATTTTTTCCTGGTGAACTGCAGAGATCAGGTTTCCGTGGGGCGACGCCGCGATGTGTAGGACTCAACGTGGAAGTGAACTTTTCCGAGCTTAGCCCAGTTTCCGATCTCAACGTCCAAACTGTCCTGCTTTCAGGGTTTGAGCCTCTATATGTGACACTAGAGCTCAGGAATGTTTATTTAACATCTCGTAGCAACAGATGGGCAAGACGTGTAAACGTCTGAGAAGCCTTAGTGTGTCAAAAACGAATGAACTTGGCAAAAAATTTCCTGTTGAAAAATCATTTCCTAGGTAGAATTTAATCTTTATCTGTAGGCGAGCCATCAATTGTGCACCATGCACTTTAATTGTGTCTTTGCTATCATAACGACGAGAAAAGTACACCTTGCAATTCTCGAAAAGGCATGTACTAATTCTCTTAAATAATCACAGGTGTGGTTAATTTTGGGCATAACGTGAAATAAACCACTATTTAAAATCAGGTGAGCTCTGACTTTGGTGGATTGCTATTGTAACGGTGCAGCTACCTGGACATATCCAATAAACTCTTCTCAGCAGAGGAAACTGAGCTGCTGTTTTACGCTGTGAAGGAGCTCCAGCAGCTCATTTATGGGAACAGCAATGTTATAGTCTAGGTTGTGTTCAGTCAGTGGAGCTCCTGTGTTTTCCGTTGCCAAGATAGCAATATAACTGTCCATTCGTCTGTCCATCCATCTATACATCCACTGTTCCACTGTTCCATCCCATCCACTGTTCAATTTATCTGTCTACTGTTCCACTTTCATTGTTCTACTGTTCCATCCACTGTTTCGCTGTTCGACTGTTCCATCTATCCATCCCCTGTTCCATCCATCCACTGTTCCATCTATCCACTGTTTCATCTATCCACTGTTCCATCCATTCACCATTCCATCAATCAACTGTTTTCATTTATGCACTGTTCCATCCATCCATCCATCCATCCATCCATCCGTTGTTCCATCTATCCACTTTTTCATCCATTCACCGTTCCATCAATCAACTGTTCCATCTATCCACTGTTCCATCCATCCATCCTTTCACTGTTCCATCATCCGCTGTTCCATCCATCCATCCGCTGTTCCATCCGTCCATCCATCCGCTGTTTCATCCGTCCATCCATCCATCCGCTGTTCCATCCGTCCATCCATCCATCCGCTGTTCCATCCGTCCATCCATCCATCCGCTGTTCCGTCCATCCATCCATCCAGCCGCTGTTCCATCCGTCCATCCATCCGCTGTTTCATCCGTCCATCCATCCATCCGCTGTTCCGTCCGTCCATCCATCCATCCGCTGTTCCGTCCGTCCATCCATCCATCCGCTGTTCCGTCCGTCCATCCATCCATCCGCTGTTCCGTCCGTCCATCCATCCATCCGCTGTTCCGTCCGTCCATCCATCCATCCGCTGTTCCGTCCGTCCATCCATCCATCCGCTGTTCCATCCGTCCATCCATCCATCCGCTGTTCCGTCCGTCCATCCATCCATCCGCTGTTCCGTCCGTCCATCCATCCATCCGCTGTTCCGTCCGTCCATCCATCCAGCCGCTGTTCCGTCCGTCCATCCATCCATCCGCTGTTCCGTCCGTCCATCCATCCATCCGCTGTTCCGTCCGTCCATCCATCCATCCGCTGTTCCGTCCGTCCATCCATCCATCCGCTGTTCCGTCCGTCCATCCATCCATCCGCTGTTCCGTCCGTCCATCCATCCATCCGCTGTTCCGTCCGTCCATCCATCCATCCGCTGTTCCGTCCGTCCATCCATCCATCCGCTGTTCCGTCCGTCCATCCATCCATCCGCTGTTCCGTCCGTCCATCCATCCATCCGCTGTTCCGTCCGTCCATCCATCCATCCGCTGTTCCGTCCGTCCATCCATCCATCCGCTGTTCCGTCCGTCCATCCATCCATCCGCTGTTCCGTCCGTCCATCCATCCATCCGCTGTTCCGTCCGTCCATCCATCCATCCGCTGTTCCGTCCGTCCATCCATCCATCCGCTGTTCCGTCCGTCCATCCATCCATCCGCTGTTCCATCCGTCCGTCCATCCGTCCATCCGCTGTTCCATCCGTCCGTCCATCCGTCCATCCGCTGTTCCATCCGTCCGTCCATCCGTCCATCCGCTGTTCCATCCGTCCGTCCATCCGTCCATCCGCTGTTCCATCCGTCCGTCCATCCGTCCATCCGCTGTTCCATCCGTCCGTCCATCCGTCCATCCGCTGTTCCATCCGTCCGTCCATCCGTCCATCCGCTGTTCCATCCGTCCGTCCATCCGTCCATCCGCTGTTCCATCCGTCCGTCCATCCGTCCATCCGCTGTTCCATCCGTCCGTCCATCCGTCCATCCGCTGTTCCATCCGTCCGTCCATCCGTCCATCCGCTGTTCCATCCGTCCGTCCATCCGTCCATCCATCCATCCGCTGTTCCATCCGTCCGTCCATCCGTCCATCCATCCATCCGCTGTTCCATCCGTCCATCCATCCGCTGTTCCATCCATCCATCCATCCCATGCACTGTTCCATCCCTCCCTCCCTCTCTCCCTCCCTCCTTTTATCTATTTCTTTCCCTCTCTTTTTTTGTACTGTTATGATGATGCTGGAATTTTATTTCCCTGAGAAAACCATCCCAAAGGAATCAATGTATCAGTATATCAGTCTGTCTATTATAACTATTATATCTATCTATTACAACTATGTATTCTGTAACTGTTATGCAGTGTGTACAAACATAACAAATTGTATATATTTATTTGTTTGTTGTACACTGCTTTATTAATTCTGTATTAAAATGTCACACAGTAAAAGTGATGAGGCATAAGGGGTTAAAATTCCACAGTGATCTGAAGTGTCTCTCCGTTCTCTCAGAGAAAGAAATCAGGTTTATTGACACTCTCTCTCTCTCTCTCTCTCTCTCTGTCTCTCCTCTTTTTTCTCCTCTGTTAGAGGGGATGGGATTGTCAGGGAGGATTAATTGGGGGAGGTTAGTGACTAGCAGTCGGTGTGACACGCCCCGGCCGTTCTCTCCGGCTGTAAACAATAAGGGTGTGGATTAGTTTTAAAACAATGTGTTTATTTAAAAAGCCGCTTCCTGTTCGGCACTCGACAGCCCTCCCATTAATTCTGCCGGCAGCGACGCCAGTTCAGAAAAATGTTATCATTGTTTAGCAGGAAAACACAGAAAACACCCAAACAAAACAAACCAGAGTGCATGCTGGAAATGACTCTCAGATCATGAGAGAGTTTTAACCATAGAAAAAATAAAAACACTTTATTTAGAGTGCTTCTATTTGACTGATTGAACTTTTATACATTTGTCACCTTACAACCACAAACCTAAATATATATTTATACTGAGATTTTAAGTGGTAGAGAAACTAGCCCTGGTGGAATATATATATATATATATATATATATATATATAACATATTTAGAAATGTCTGTAAATGTATGCTGTAAATATACTTACAGATTTAAGTACTTACTTAAAATATATTTAAAGTACATTAATATTACACTACCATCAAATGTTTTAAAGTATACTTTGATCATACTTAGTTGAATGTAATTCAATATACTTCTAAAATACTTATTTCCAAATATATTTTTATACATTTTTAGCAAAGTATGTTAAAAACAACTGTTACAGTTGTTCACTTAAAGTACAATGCATCATGTAACATGCTAAAAATTGTAGTACAGTATATTAAAATATATTTTTATTCCCAACAAAGTATACTAGAAGTGTGCTACTTACAAAAGACAGAAACAAGAAGCATATTTGTACCTCAGCCTTTCTCTCACCATCAGCGTATTTCTTAAATGAAGGCTGAGGCAGGGTGTTTATGCCGGTTCAATGTGGGCCAGCTGGGACAGACCGGGGCTGCAGGTCATGGTGTGGGTGGACTCACGCAAAATTAGGTGCAGTTCCAAAATTAGATGCTTGTACAGGAATGGTATGTTTATTGTCTTTAAAAGGGTTAATTCTTTTGTTATAATATTATGTGATCATTCTATTATTTTTTTGAGAATTACAGTTTTATTTACTTAGATTAACTTTACAGGTTTTGTCGAATTAGAAGGAAAACATGGCGACACCCCTGTTCCTTACTAGTGTCGCATATAATGGAATGTAATGCCTTAATAATAATCTGGTGCACCTTATAGTGCGAAACATACAATATTTGTGTCACTACTGCTGCTGTGGCTGATGTACTGATTGGTTTTTAATGTGTTACTAATACACAAGATTTTGTTAAGAGTTTATTAAAAATTTATTAAATGAAGGACCACTAAAAAATAAAAAAATGTTTTACTGAGAAAACTAATGGAAATGAAAAAGAACTGATGTTTGTTTTTCTGTCACAACAA
>NC_064412.1:2387500-2480000 GCF_023375975.1 Astyanax mexicanus | reverse complement strand
GTATTAATTTGAGACATCATCTCCGTTCTCCGGCTTGTTCGCTCTTCATACAGAGATTTTTCAGATGCACACTTCAAAGAAACACACAATATAAGATTTCCCCTGTTAAAATGACGATTAGCTCTATATTACCATGGATTCATCTATTGTTTCAGCGTTTTATGGCCAAATTCTTCATAACAAGCACAAAAAAAAAAAAGATTGTGCGTAGTTTGTCTCAGTAGCTAGATAGCTTATCTAACTTTGCTGTTCCACCTTAAATGGTGTAACAGATGGCAGGGGCTGCAGCATTTAAGGCGGAACGGAAAAATCGAATAACATAAAAGCTAATCAAGCTAATTTCAGCTCTCCATCACAGAGGAATTAAGGAATGGACAATAATAATAATTAATTTCTGCAGCATCTCCCAACTTTCTGAAGATACAGTCATGTGAAAAAATTAGGACACCCCATTAAAGAGTCCGCTCTTTATTGCGAAATGTTCACATATCAATGTCCAAAATCGTTTTTATTTATTTCTCGAAAAGAAAGTAATTTAATTGCAACTAAACAACCAAAATTAACATCGTTTTACTCATAAAACAAAAGTTATGAACAAAAAGGCATATTATAACGGAGGAAAAAGTTAGGACACCCCACCCTCTAATAACTAGTGTTGCCCCCTTTGGCTGAAATAACTTCAGTGAGACGCTTCTTGTAGCCACCCACCAATCTCTGACATCGATCTGAAGAAAGTTTGCCCCACTCCTCAATGCAGAATTCTTTCAGCTGTGAGATGTTTGAGGGGCGTCTTGCATGTACAGCTCGTTTTAAATCACTCCACAGCATCTCAATTGGATTAAGATCTGGACTTTGACTTGGCCATTCCAGGACTCTCCACTTCTTAGTTTTTAGCCAGTCCTTGGTGGATTTACTGGTATGTTTTGGGTCATTGTCATGTTGCAGGGTCCAGTTCCGCTTCTGCTTTAATTTTTTTACAGATGGTTTCACATGTTCCTCAAGCACCCTCTGATACACAGCAGAATTCATGGTGGATTCTATGATGGTGAGCTGGCCAGGTCCTGCTGCAGCAAAGCATCCCCAAACCATGACACTTCCACCTCCGTGCTTCACAGTTGGTATGAGGTTCTTTTCTTGAAATGCTGTACTTGGTTTACGCCAGACATGTCTTGTTTTCTGGTGTCCAAATAATTCAACTTTAGACTCATCTGTCCAAAGAACACTTTGTCTGCATTATCTCTGGCAAACTTCAGTCTGGCCTTAATGTTTTTCTTAGAGAGCAAAGGTTTCCTCCTTGCACACCTCCCATGAAAATTAAACTTGTGTAGTCTCTTTCTGATAGTTGAGTCATGCACTTTCACATCGACAGTAGCTAAAGCCTGCTGTAGGTTCTGTGATGAAATTTTAGGATTTTTCATGACTTCTTTTAGCATCTTACGGTCTGCTCTGGGGGTGAACTTGCTTGGACGGCCAGACCTGGGCATGGTCACAGTTGTTTTGAATGTCCTCCACTTGTAAACAATTTTCCGGATGGTGGAATGACCGATGTTAAAATCTTTGGAGATCTTTTTAAATCCCTTTCCAGCCACAATCTTCTTTCTGAGGGCGTCAGGCAGCTCTTTGGATCTCACCATGGTGCTCACTCTTACTTCAACAGTCAGGGACACACCAAACTACATTTCTGAGGTTTAAATAGGGTAAGCCTCATTCAACATGCTGGGTAACGATGTTCTGATCATGTGCACCTGATATGACACACCTGTGTGTGATCTTAACTATTTTAAGTGGCCCAATATATAGGGGTGTCCTAATTTATGCCTCACCAGAAATTGCATTCTTTTTGAATTACATTTTACATAAAGTTGTAAAAAGGCGTTTCTTATTTTTTTATTGTTTAGTCATATTACTTGGATATCTCAGTACTGTTAAATTTGATAGTAAATATCCACATGTCCAAATATGTTAAAGAATATACAGGTTTTCATAGGGTGTCCTAATTTTTTCACATGACTGTATATGATAAAATACGCCCTAAAGTTAACTAGTTAATCAGCAGCTGCTGAACTTTAGAGCTCCTGATGGCGTATCGGTGGTGTATGAAGTGATGTATGAAGAGTTTTCCAATGCTTAGGGGGAGATATCACCCTTTTTTAAGGGTTGCACTCGAAAAGAAGGGGTAGGGGAAAGTGGTGAAATGGGATTGGGCCAAAGTATGAAAGTAACCCAACCGTAGATATGAGGTAGTGCAGTAATACAGAATAAAATACAAAGGATAAGGGTTTGCGTGTTTCAGCAGATATGACAAATACTGGTTATAAAACTGTAAAAGTATTGTATTTAATTTAAATGTAAGTAGTGGTAGTTTTTGTTGTTGGTATATATATATATATATATATATATATATATATATATATATATATATATATATATATATATATATATATATATATATATATATATATATATATATAATTTTTTTTTTTTTTTTTTTTTTTTTTTTTTTAAGTTGATTATCTTTAATCCAGTTTGGGATGGATTTTAAATTTTCCTTTAAATCATGTGTAAAGAGCTAATATATGCATATATATTAGGTATTACCAACCTGCAATGCAGTATTAACAGAATTTACCATCATTCTATAACATAAAATCCCATATTATTTGGTAATTGGTGTGTAACTGACGGCACTTTCAGCACTGTGATTCACGTGATCAGGTTTATGCTTTAGTATATGAGTTAATTAAAGATTAATTATCACTAATAGGCCAAGAGTCGTTTCATAAGCTTCTTTTCTCATCACTGATTACAGACTATAAAGAGATTAAATAAGTGTTTAATGAGTCAGATTGCATTAGAAATTCAGAAAGAGAGAAAAAGACATCTCTAAACTAAAGTCTGTCCAGCTTTCTGTGTTCTGTAATTTACATTTCAGGTGTTTAGAGGTTTTGTTTACTGTTAATTAGAGAATAAACAGCACTAAATGATTAAGATTAACATATTAATATATTCATTGGGTGGTAAAGAAGTGTTTATTGAGCATTATTGCAACTAATAATGTGAGATTAGCTGTTTTTACAACGTAAAATGTAAAGTGCAAAATAAAATACATTTATCAGTTTTATTAGTATTTTAGTAAATTTGACTAAAACTGTGTAAATCATTTTCTTTAAAAAAAAAAAAAAAAAAAACTTTTTTTCAGAACACAGATTATTAGGGTTTTATGAAGGTGTTCTCCGTAAAAATGAAATTAAAATTGTCATAATGGATGATTCTAAAAAGAAAAAGAAAGTGGCATAAAATTTAAAACACCATGTATGTCTTCAGATCTTCAAATCTATGTCACTATTTGTTAGTATTTTAGTCATTTTGACTTTTAAATGTCTAAATCTTTGTTAGTCCTCTTCAGCAGTTTCTTTTAACATAAAAGTAACAAGTAACATTTTACTTAACTTAAAATTACAAAATTAGAGTTCTTTTATCTTATATGTACAAATAAATATTAAGAAATTATTTTCATAAAGAACCAGTTTCTAAACAGCAAACCAATAGTTAAATGTTGTGTAAAATAAGACATCACCCATTTCACTCTACAGAAATATCATTAGTATTTTAGTAAATTTTACTTTTACACACCTAAAACTGTGTGAATCATTTTCTTTCTTTAAAAAAAACAACAACACTTTATTTCAGAACACAGATTATTAGGGTTTTATGAAGGTGTTCTCCGTAAAAATAAAATTAAAATTGTCAAAGAATGATTCAAAAAAAAAAAAAGAAAGTGGCAGGTTTTTAAAAATACATAAAATTTAAAAAAACATGTATGACTTTAGAAATCTGTCACTATTTATTAGTATTTTAGTCATTTTGACTTTTAAATGTCTAAATCTTTGTAAATCCTCTTCAGCAGTTTCTTTCTGAGTAACATTTTACTTAAAATGACAAAATTAGAGTTCTTTAATCTTATATGTTTAAATTAACAAATAAATCTTAAGAAATTTTCATAAAGAACCAGTTCCTAAACAGCAAACCAATAGTTAAATGTTGTGTAAAATAAGACATCACCCATTTCACTCTACAGAAATATCATTAGTATTTTAGTAAATTTTACTTTTACACACCTAAAACTGTGTGAATCCTCTCGATTTAGGATTTTTATAAAGAGCTAGTTCCTAAACAGCAAACCAATAGTTTGTGTTGCTTAAAACAATGCATCACCAATTTCTATATTACTATTTTATTAGTATTTGACTTTTACGCAGTGTAAATATGTGTAATTTTAAAACTGTGTAAATTCTCTGATTAAGTTTTTTCTGAGTAACACTTTATTTTAAAGAACAAAAATTAGGGTTCTTTAATCTTGTATGTACAAATTTACAAATAAATCTTAATAAATTATTATTTTTTGTAAAAATAACAAGTTTAAAAACAGCAAACCAATAGTTTAACATTGTGTGAATGCCTTGAGCAGATAAACAGATAAATGGATGGGATGGAACTTTCTGTAGTTGAATAAAGATAAAACAGATCAACTAGAGCAAATAAAAGAGAGAGAAGCCAATACAGATATTGGTACCACTTTAAAATAAGACTACCTTTATAAAGGGTTTATAAATGGTTTACAATTAGTTTATTAATGGTTAATAATTAGGTTGTAAATGCCTTAAAAATCATTAATAATCAGTTATAACACATACGTAGAAAGGGCAACAATTACAATTGTTGTTTGCCAAATAGTGAACCCACAGCCATCTATATTGTTGCCCTTTCTATGTATGTGTTATAACTGATTATTAATGATTTTTAAGGCATTTACAACCTAATTAGTAACCATTAATAAACTAATTGTAAACCATTTATAAACCCTTTATAAAGGTGGTCTTATTTTGAAGTGGTACCAAGATATTTTACACAACATTATTCCAAATTACCTACAGCTAAAACTAACTACATCAAAAATGCATATAATGCAAAACACAGTGTACGTCTTCGGTGATCTATAGGATGATATATAGGATGTTCTGGGTAAAAGGCGATCTCTGTAAGTAAGCGAAAGACCTGCTTAGACGATGCACGAGTCGCCGCAATCCGCATTTCAGTCAATTTCACATCAATAACGCTTAGTCCTCCGCTCTGAACCGGGAAAGTTTGTGTTTTGAAGCGATTAGCAGCCTTAACCCCTGAAAAATGAGTTCATTCCCGAGACTGACAACTGTGAACAAACATAAAAAGGGTATTAAAAAGCACCGGCGCAAGCCATCCTTTGACGCGGGGTGCTCGGCATAACAGGTAAACTCGGAAGATGGCGTTTAAGCCCCTCTTTAAGCTTGTTAATCCCACCCCGGTACAGCCGAAACCCGCTCGGCTAGATCCCTGTCAATCTCGCGCCCGGGCTGCTCGCTGGATTTACATGCATTCGCTCCAGCTCTCGCGCCAGCACTCGCTCCCAGCCTCTGCTGATCAGCCCAGGTTTCAACTTAAACTCGCGAGCGAGAGGAGGGAGGAGAAACCATCTGAACTTTCTGCGCTCCATCCACTCGCGTCTACTCTTTTACCTTTTCTTTTTTCCGTTTTTTTTTTTTTTATTTCTTCGTGTTTTTTTTTCACAGTGGAGAAAATAAATATTTGATACTCTGCCGGTTTTCAAAGTTTTTCACTTACAAAGAATAAAGAGGGCTGTAATTTTTTTATCGTAGGTACACTTGTACAATTGGAAGAGAGAAAATCACATTGTGTGATTGATTTATGTATTTTGTATTTTATTGCATGAAATTAGTATTTGATACATTATATAAACAGGACTTAATCTTCGATACAGAAACCTTTTGTTTGCAGTTAATTTAATCAGACGTTTCCTGTAGTTCTTTAACCAAGTTTGGCCCACTCCATCCTAGGATAAGGCTAGGCCATTCCAGAATCTTAAATTCTTCTTACGGAGCCACTCCTTAGCTGCCCTGTCTGTGTGTTTTGGGTCATTGTCTTGCTGGAAGACCCAGCCACCATCCATCTTTATCATCTTGCAGAGGGAAGGAGGTTGTTGGCCAAAATCTCTTGATATATCGAGCCCATCTATCCTCCCTTAAGTACTGTACAGTCGTCCTGTCCCTTTTGTAGAAAAGCACCCCAAAGTATGATGTTTCCACCCCCATGCTTCACAGTTAGGATGGTGTTCTTGGGGTTGTACTCATCCTTCTTAAATTTTAAGTTTCTTTTTCACTCAATAACCTACAAGCCTCTATTTTTAAAATATTATTGTATATTATTAATTTTATTGTGTAAAACAGAAATGAAAAACAGAATACTATGATTTGCAAATCCTTTTTTTACATAGATGAATTTTAATTCACTACAAAATTATACTTATTAGAAATACAATGTCACAAAGGAGCAAATATCATTTACAAATTACTAATAACTTTCAATAACTCATCATTTTTTTCTTTTCTTCATATCTTCATAAAAGACATTGAAGATTGAAGATTGAAGCTAATGCAGATTTGCATTTGGCAGTATAAAAGGATAGGTGGACAAACTAAAAATGTGAAGCACTAAAATAAGGAGATACATCATTATATTAAAAAAATATATAAGCACAGATAAAGAAATAGGGGACTAAAAATTGAGGAATTAGCTAAAATAAAACCAATATTATAAAGAAAGTAAATGAGAGAAATAAAATAAAAGATTAATTATTAATTAAGAATTAATAAAAAGGACAAAAATGAACTAAAACTAAAAAGTATGCATGCTTATCTTGTCTTTGTAGTGAATTCAATTGAATATAGGTTGCGTTATATATATTTGGTTTTCATTTGTTTTACACAACGTACCAACTTCACTAGAATTGGGTTTTTAAAAATAGACAATTAAATAAACATATTAAAAATAGAGTTTTGTGTGTTAACGCATGTTGTTGCATGAAAAAGAAACGTCACTTTTAAATGTTAAAACGAGTCAAAATCAAAGATCCAGAGAGAGATTTACTGTATGTAGTAAAATTAATTAATAAATAAAGACTACCAGAGGTTTATTATAAACATTTAACAGAATTTGATTTGTTGAGAGTTTAAGTTTAGAAGAAGATTAGGTTGTGTATATTAGAAATAGTATTATTATTCTTTTTCCCTTCCTTTCTTTCCTTCGTTAAAGAGCATTAGATAGGAGCGGGGTGCTTTTTTTAAAATATATATATATATTTTTTTTTAAGTCTTATTTACAGCCAAAAACAGGATACGACTGAACTCATACGCTTATGGAAATTGACTCCTCAGCTCTGTAGCTCTGTGTTTAGAGGCCTGAGACACTGAGGGGGGAATCAGAGTTTAGCGTTTAGCTGCCTGTTGTACGATAAGCTGGCAGAACCTATCAAGGAACCCACCAGCAACACCACCACAACCACCCCCCCAAACGCCCGCGCCCGCGCCCTCACCCAATCCCCCCCCCCCCCCTCCCATACGCAGATAGCGCTCTGTATTTCTGTCATGCCTTTATCATCAGCTGAGGTGAAACTAAACCGAGAGGGAGTCGAAAGGGGGCCATTTCCGCGGATTACCCGACGCCAACTCTAATTTCAAAGACCAGTGGCGTATCCAGGGAAGCTGCGCGAGGCTTCGCTAGCCACCGATTGGCAGCGCGGCCGGCCGATAAGGCGACGGGCCCGGTGCCGATCACCAGAGCGCACCATCGCCAGCGCCGCCGCCATCGCCGTCGCCACCGCAGGGACCCTATTGATCTCTGAGCCTCTGATTCATTTCACAAAATACGTGGTGAAACGGTGTTAGAGCAGCGGTGTGGCTCCCGGTTTAGCCCCAGCTTACAGAAAGAAAGAGAGAGAGAGAGAGTGCTACGCCAACTTCTCTCTCTCTCGCGCGTGCGCGCACTCGCTCAGCTCCTCCTTCCTCGCTATTCTGAAGAGGAAGACGGGAGGAAGCGCGCTGCAGGAAGCGGCGGGATTTGTAAGGAGTCATTAAGGAAGGAGGTGACAGTTCAAATGAGCAGCTTTGCTTTGAGACGGTTACAATACCCAACACAATGCCAAAAGGGAACGCCGCCCGCCGCCCGTCTCGCCACACCTCTGATCTACACCCAGACTGGAATTGTGGAGCTGGCCACAATGCCGTCATCCTACCGTGATGGATGAAACCTCAGCGAAGCGAAGTCACGCAGCAGATTTACAGTCCCAATCAATTCCCGGGAAGCTTGATGCCAACCAACGCCAGTCTGCTAATTTGCCAGTTTGCCAATTTAGGGTTCTGCTCAAACTCTCAACTAATCAAATTCTGTTAAATGTTTATAAGATACCTCAGGGAGTCTTTTTAATATTTGCAACATACAGAAGATTTCCCTCTGGATCTTTAATTTGACTTTGATTCAGATTAACAGTTAAGAGTTTTTCTTTTTCGCTGTAACACACAATAACATACGAGCCTCTATTTTTAATGTTTTTAATATCGCCTTCTATAGAGCGCTGGACAGGAGCGCAGTGTGTTTTTTTTTTTTTTGTTTGTTTGTTTTTTTTTTATATATTTTTAAGTCTTATTTTTAAGCAGTCACACAACTTGTACGCTTATTTACAATCCCAACCCATTCTGAGGAAGAGTGATGCCAACCCTACTGTGCTAATTTGCCAGTTTGCCAATTTCCAGTTTTTGGGTCTAATCTTCTTCAAAACTCAAACTCTCAACTTATCAAATTCTGTTAAATGTTTATAAGAAACCTCAGGGAGTTTTTAATATTTACTACATACAGTAGATTTCTCTCTGGATCTTTAATTTTAACTGGTTTTAACTTTTAAGAGTCTATTTTTATATTTGTATTATTGTTGTCAATTATAATTATTATTACTGTTATTATTATTATTATTAGAAATACAAAGCATTTTAAATGATGTGTCACAAGGGAGCAAATATCATTTAAAAATCACTATAGTCTTGCAAACCCTCCTTTTTTTCCTTTTATTTTCTTTGTAAAGGGCCTTAAATAGGTAACAAACGTGTTTTTATACTTTTAAGCTTTTTTTTTTAGAAGCAAACACACGACTCATACACTTATTTACAATCCCAACCCATTCTGAGGAAGATTGATTCCAACGCCTGCTTGCTAATTAGCAGTTTTTGTGTCTAATATTCTTCTAAACTCAAACTCGAAACTAATCAAATTCTGTTAAATGTTTATAAGAAACCTCAGGGAGTCTTTAATATTTACTATGTACAGAAGATTTTCTTTTTTCATTTAAGAGGGTTTTTTTTTTTTTTTTTTACACATAACATAGTAACACACAAGCCTCTATGTCTTTATGTATAAGTTAAATATCATCATCTATCATCATCTATTATTATTATTATTATTATTATTATAAAGGGGAAGCGTTTGAAATAATATGTCACAAGGGAGCAAATATCATTTACAAATCACTATAGTCTTGCAAACACTCCTTTTTTTCCTTTTCAGTGTTTTTATATTTTATATTTTTTTTTATATTTTTATTTTTTGATATTTCTAAGCAAACACATGACTCACACACTTATTTACAATCCCAAACTATTCTGAGGAAGATTGAAGCTAATTTGCAGTTCTGCAGGTGTAATATTCTTCTAAACTCAAACTCTAAACTAATCAAATTCTGTTAAATGTTTATAAGAAACCTCAGGGAGTTTTTAATATTTACTACATACAGTAGATTTCCTCTGGATCTTTAATTTTGACTGGTTTTAACATTTAAGAGTTTTCCTTTTTATTTATTTATTTATTTATTTATTTTTTTACACACAACATAAGATAACACACACGAGCCTCTATTTTTAATATCTTTAATATCGTTGTCTATTATTATTATTATTAGAAATACAAAGCATTTCAAATGATATGTCACAAGGGAGCAAATATCATTTACAAATCACTAATGACTTGCAAACACTCCTCTAGCCTCCGGTGGAGAGCAGCAGCCGTGTGCACAGTATGGGTTCAGAGCGTCGAGGCGTTGGAATGAGAATCAGTGTGAGCCGTAGTGTTTTTTTATTATTTTATTATTTTATTATTTTTTATTCCGTCTTTAAAGCGGCGACCCTGTTTTCTCTCCCCCTCCCCGTCTTAATTCTCAAAAGCCAATCACTCAAAAGCCCCTCATTATTATGCGTCACACAGACGAAGCCCGTTGGTCCTCTAATGGCTTTGTGCTGCTGTTTGTTCTGAATATGCAAATGAGCGAGCCGCCTAAAATATGTACGTATCCCGCGCTGAGATGGATGAGGTTTTGGTATTAATTATTCAGGAGGCATTATCATTATTAGACTTTGCATCTTCTATTAGAGCAGATCGAAAAGAGAGAAAAAAAAAAAAAAAGAAAGAGAGAGAGCTCTCACCGTGCTCTCGCGCCGGACGGCCTGTAATGAGCCATCAATAAAACATTTTCATAATGTCAGGAAGACACAAGTGTGGGCGCTTGATCTAATTTTACATCAACTCTTTGCTGGTCATTAGTTCAGGGTGGCATGAGCAGCGTTCTGTTAAACACAAGGCGAGAAGAACCAGCGAACCCGAGTTTAGCCGAACCAACAAAGACCCGACAAAGACCCAACAGTTCAACACAACCACTGTTCACCACTTCACCATTCAGACACTTTGACCTGAGTCTGTTAAACATGAGGTGAGGAGAACCATCAAACCCAACGTCAACCCAAAGGTTCACCAGTTTGACATTCCGACACTTCGCCACTTAAACATTTCATCACTTCGCCTTTTTGACACTTTGCTATTCAGACACTTCGACGTTTTGACATTTTGCCATTTTACCACTTTACCGTTCTGGCACTTCGCCACGTCGACATTTCACCACTCCTCTGTTCCGCCATTTCCACATTTCCACATTTCGCCATTTCCGGATTTCACCACTTCGCCTTTTTGGCAATTTGCCATTCCAACACTTCTATATTTTGACATTTTGCCACTTCACCATTCCGGCACTTAGCCACGTCGACATTTCACCACTCCGCTGTTCTGCCACTTCACCACTTCCACATTTTGCCACTTTGCTATTTCGACAAATTGCCTCTTCGCCATTCCGACATTTTGCCATGTTGACATATCACCACTACACTGTTCTGCCACTTCGCCATTCCAACATTTAGCCACTTCGCCATTCCAACATTTCACCACTTCACCATTCCATCATTTTGTCACTTCACCATTCCAACATTTCACCACTTCACCATTCCAACATTTCACCACTTCACCATTCCAACATTTCACCATTCCATCATTTCACCACTTCACCATTCCATCATTTTGTCACTTCACCATTCCAACATTTCACCACTTCGCCATTCCAACATTTCACCACTTCGCCATTCCAACATTTCACTACTTCACCATTTCAACATTTCACCACTTCGCCTTTTTGGCAATTTGCCATTCCAACACTTCTATATTTTGACATTTTGCCACTTCACCATTCCGGCACTTAGCCACGTCGACATTTCACCACTCCGCTGTTCTGCCACTTTGCTATTTCGACAAATTGCCTCTTCGCCATTCCGACATTTTGCCATGTTGACATATCACCACTACACTGTTCTGCCACTTCACCATTCCATCATTTCACCACTTCACCATTCCATCATTTCACCACTTCACCATTCCAACATTTCACCACTTCGCCATTCCAACATTTCACCACTTCACCATTCCATCATTTTTACACTTCACCATTCCATCATTTTGTCACTTCACCATTCCAACATTTCACCACTTCACCATTCCAACATTTCACCACTTCACCATTCCAACATTTCGCCACTTTGCCATTCCAACATTTCACCACTTCGCCATTCCAACATTTTGCCTCTTCGCCATTCCAACATTTCACCACTTCGCCATTCCAACATTTCGCCACTTCGCCATTCCAACATTTTGCCTCTTCGCCATTCCAACATTTTGCCTCTTCGCCATTCCAACATTTTGCCACTTCATCATTCCATCATTTCACCACTTCACCATTCCATCATTTCACCACTTCACCATTCCATCATTTTGCCACTTCACCATTCAATTCATATATCAAGGTTTTTTGTAACATCTCATGTCTATTAGACACCATAAACACACTGAATACAAACACATTATAATGCTATAATGCTATAATGCTATAATGAGGCACTATGAACATTTCAGCACAGTCCAGAAAAAAATTCCCTTGTACAAATTCATCATTTCTTTGCTCTTTGTCAAGTATACCATGCAATAAATACAATAAAGCAATGAATTAGCAATGCACAATATTTGCGTTCTGCTAAGAGAACATAACAATCCCAACCAAGAAACAAACAAAACAAAACTGCATACTAGAGTAGAGCGAACAGAGTCTTCGCTGTCCAACAAAACCAGCAACTTAACTTTTTACTTTCAAAAGAACATGGTGTAAAAAGAGTTTATTTCATGTGATTTTGCAGCATTTACTCTTGATCCTTTCAGCAAGAAATTGAAACACAGTTTGCTGTTAATTGGACCGCGACATTGTGTTACTTCTATAGGTTCTCACTGCTGTAACCAGTCAGTTGGTAAACTTTCTTCTCATTGACTGCGTACTGTGTATAAGACAAATGGAAACCTTGATTTATTGTAATTTTATCACAAATTACATATAAAACTTTAAATCTGAGGGAAACTTGGAGTTGAATTGTGTCTCGTGTGTCTTGAATCATCTCTCTGCAACTTTGCGAGGAAAGTCTATGTTTTACTATTTATTTTTTTTTTTATTTTGATAATTTAATCCATCATCACTGGTGGAACAGAAGAGCAAAGATTGAGGAATACAAATAAACACATGAAAGCTTATTAAATCTTAAAGGAAAACTGAGAAACTTGTTTTTGGACTGAGTTTCATCAGATCTCTGTAACTTTAGGACTTTAGAGTGGGGTGGAAATGGAAAGCTGCCGGGTGGGAGTCGGGATGCAGCAGGGTGTGGCTTTATTGCCGCAGAGACGCAGAGATAACTCGATGCAAATTGTAACTAGTTAAGCACAGCAAAATAATATGATCCCATCGCCGGACGTGGAGTGGTATTATAGTGTTAGCATGTGCAAATAATTACATTTTCCTCTTGATACAATTACATTATTTGTTCTGCTCGTATTATGCACCAATAAAAGCAAACATCATATTAGGATTCATGGCACTTTTCGCATTGCATTATCAATATGTGGAAATAATTGTCTGCTGAGAGATTAAATTACATTATTGTGTATCTTTTTCATGCCTAATAAATAATGATGGATGGCTTTTATTTTCATCACCACCTGCAACCATTTTGTCTTCTTCCCTGAATGTTAAAAATGAAAAAAAAGGAGCAGAAGTAGATAAAGAGATAAAGGGAGGATGGGAGGAGGGTGTGTTGTCGTGGGGAGCGAGAGAGAGAGAGAGGGAAAAAAGTAAAGAGAGAATGGAGTTAAAAGTGAAAAAATCCTGCTCTGTCTTGGTGTTTGCTCCTGGCAGGAAAGAATAAACACACGGGGTTTTCATTTGCAGGAGGAACAAATCAAATCTCCCTCACATCCTTATTTATATATTTATTTATTGATTTATTAAATTAAATCCGTGTCAGAATTGAGGCAGAAATTAAAACAATACTAATACAGAAATGTAAATAACAGCAGGTAACTAAAAACAAATAAATTAAAAAATGTTCTGAAGTCTGATTTTTCACTTTTTGGCTTAATTAAATGATGAATGATGATGAATGGATAAAAAGAATGAAGTCATTTTAAGCTGACTTCCATTTAAATAATAAAAAAAAAAAAGATTGTTCTTCATTATAGAAGAGGACAGAGCTTTTTCTATTGCTTCCTCCAAGTTATGGAATAAGACAGGTCTCTTTACTGTCTTTCTTTTTTTTTTAACTAGTCTAAAAACTACTTTTAACTGTTTTTTTTTTTCACCTTCAGTGTTATTTATGTACAGCACTTTATTTTAGCTGTTGTTGTTTTTAAAGTGCTTTATAAATAAAGTTGAGTGGAGTTGAGTTTATTTGTTAAATTAAATCAAATCAGTGTCAGAATTGAGGCAGAAATTAAAACAATACTAATACAGAAATGTAAAAAATAGCAGGTAACTAAAAAAAACAAAAAAAAAAAACAAAAAAAATGTTCTAAAGTCTGATTTTTCACTTTTTGGCTTATATAAATGTATAAACTTAAATCTGACACAGTTACCTTGTATTGTTTAATAACTACATAATGAATAAACCAGGCTAATAAACTTATAGTAATAAACAAAGAGTAATATTAAGGCTCTGTTTAACTAAAATTATTGTGGTATAAAAAAAATGTACATTTCAAATAAATATCAACACCTTATAAAAAAATATTGAAAAAATAATTGCTTGGCTTATTTTATTTATTTATTTATTTTCAGTTTTACAGGGGAAAAAAATATGGCTATTTAAAAATGAGCAATGGTTTAAGAGGAGGAACCTTAATCCTAATTTAACATATTTAGAAAATGTGTGAATTTCTCTCTGATTAATTATATTATAGACAGACAGAAGTCTTCGATAAAATACAATATGTAACCTAGAATTACACATTTTTTAAGTACATTTATTTCTTATTTTTTCCCCATGTTAATCCCATTTATCTGTCCAATTGTCCCACTCATTCAGCTGCTACTCAGCTGTATATTATTCTCCTATCACTAGTGATGCTCCAACACCAGGAGGGTGAAGACTAGCACACGCCTCCTCCAATACATGTGAATTCAGACTCCGCCTCTTTTTGAACTGCTGCTGATACTGTAGCATTGCCGAGTACCATCCCGGCGCTAACACTCGGAGGAAAGCAGCGCAGCGACTCGGTTCTGATACATCAGCTCACAGATGCAGCCTTGTGCTGATCCACATCACCCTAGGAGTGATGAGGGGAAAGAGAGAGCAACATCTACTGTACTGTACCCACCCAGAGAGAGCAATTACAGTCGTGCTCTCTCGGGGCTCCGGCAGCTGATGGCAAGCTGCATGACTGGGATTCGAATCAGCGATCTTCCAATCATGCTGGCAGCACTTTAGACAGCTTGACCACTCAGAGCCGGGATTTTTTTTTCCTTTTTTTAATTGCTCAGTTTAACAAAAACTATTATAGTATAAAAAATGACATTTCAAATAAATATTGACGTCTTCCAAACATATTGGAAAAGTTGCGTATCTTTCAAAGGGTAGTCACCGCAGAGACCTTAAAAAAACATAATGATGGAACTGGCACTCATTCCAGGGAAGGAAGAACACGATTTTTACTCAATTACTGATTATTGATTGTTAAGATTACACAAAATCATTCTGTATCTCCAATTTTGGATGTTTTTTTTCACTTCTTGACAAAAACTTTAAATCTAATAATATTTTAATTTACATTCTAAATCAGTATCAGAACTTAATGACGAATGGATAAAAGTCATTTTATATTGACTTTCGTTGAAATTTAGAAATGATTTCTGTTATTATTATTTTGTTTGTAGATATACTGTGTTTCTGTGAGACAGCCAGACTTTACTCTCTTTATTTACCGTCTCCAGGCAGCCTGGATGTCTTTTAAATAACTTTTAGCCGTATCGGCAGCAGCTGGAGGTCCTCGGTGTCGCGCTTGGTGTCGGCGTACTGTATAAATAATGCTATTGATACGATACTGAGTGACGGGGATCTATCAGTCTGTGGGTAGAGACTGTATTAGATTACACACAGTGATCCTGTATAGTGGCATTTCTCTCCTTTACATTTCCATAGGGTTTTTTTTATTTATATTATTTATATATTTCTACCTGTTCAATATTAATCAGTGCATTTGCACTCTGTTAAGATAAGAGAATGGATTAGTAACCGGTCTGCAGGAAGCTTGATGTTTAATTGACTTTGTCCAATTTTGGACAGTTTTTTTTTTTATAGTCTAGGAGTATTTTTACTGACATAAAATGTTTAGTGACATTCTTTACATTTTTGTTACAGTCTGTATTGAAATTTCATGATAAATGGATCAAAATAATCCGTGTATCATTCGTTCATTTGATATTCAATTGAGAATCAAAATCGGAAAATTAAAAAACCAATTCGTTTTTTCGTTTTTGAATATAATACCAAAAAACGAATAACGGCTTGTATTTTGTATTTTTATTTGGTTATCCAAACAAAAATTGGAAATTTAAAAAACGGACCAGGAGCCGAATTTGATTTTGATTTTGAACTTGACCCATTTGTGTGCCCCGGAAGTTACTGATTTGTTTATTCTTGGTGGGTTTCTGTTGCGCGGGAGTTCACTGCAGTGTTATCTACACAGTCTGTATTGCTGTAGGCTTTGGATGGAGTTGAGGATGGAGAGTTTTATCTTGTTCAGAGGAACTAAACGCGTTGCAGTGAAAGAAGACGATATGACAACAGAAAAAATCGGCAGGATCTTTCAGGTGTTTGTCTAACGTTCCGTAGCTAAATGTCATATTTAGTAGGCGGCAATTCACAGAATAACATTAACTAAATATGACATTTAGCTACGGAACGTTAGACAAACACCTGAAAGATCCTGCCGATTTTTTCTGTTGTCATATCGTCTTCTTTCACTGCAACGCGTTTAGTTCCTCTGAACAAGATAAAACTCTCCATCCTCAACGGCCCTCTCCAATTCTGTGTTCGATACATGTCTTTTTCGCTTAAGGTCGTGTTGAACACAGAACCTTCTAACACTCATTGCAGAACATCGCTGGATCCCCATTTGCTGCAACGTGCACGAAATCTCTTCATGCGTCTTACCACCTTCAAAAAGATCTTTAATTAGGCCAGAATGTGGTTCCAGTCCGGCCATGCTGCCTACAGCAATACAGACTGTGTAGATAACACTGCAGTGAACTCCCGCGCAACAGAAACCCACCAAGAATAAACAAATCAGTAACTTCCGGGGCACACAAATGGGTCAAGTTCAAAATCAAATTCGGCTCCTGGTCCGTTTTTTAAATTTCCAATTTTTGTTTGGATAACCAAATAAAAATACAAAATACAAGCCGTTATTCGTTTTTTGGTATTATATTCAAAAACGAAAAAACGAAAAAACGAATTGGTTTTTTAATTTTCCGATTTTGATTCTCAATTGAATATCAAATGAACGAATGATACACGGATTCAAAATAATTGCTTTGTGTCATTTTACATTGACTTTCATTGAAATGTAAAAGGATACAGAGCTTTTTTCTGTTGCTGCCCAGAAGTTATGGAAAAATCTACCCTTGCACATTAGGCAGGTCTTTTCTTCACTGTCTGTTCTTTTAAAACTAGTCTAAAAACTAATTTTTATTCTTTGTCTTTTGACCCAGAATGAGATTTGATCTTGTTTTTGCAGTTTTTTAACTTTTGGATTTCTTTTATTAATGACTTTTTTACTATTTTATTTTTATGTAGTCTTTTTGTTTTAGTGCTTTTAGTTTTATGTTTTATCATTATCTATGTAGAGCACTTGATTTTAGCTGTTTAAACCTTTATTCTCTTTATTTACCTTCTTCAGGCAGCCTGGATGTAAATCTAATAGAATTTTTACTCACTTTTTTTTACATTTTTATTACAATCGGTCTCAAAATTTCATGATGAATGGATAAAAAGAATTGCTTTTTAAGTCATTTTACATTGACTTCCATTGAAATTTAAAAATAATTTTTCTTCATTATAGAAGGAGTTGCACATTAGGCAGACCTCTTCTTCACTGTCTGTTTTTAAAACTACTCTAAAAACAAATTTTTATTCTTAGGCTTTTGACCCCAAATGAGATTTGATCTTGCATTTGTAGGTTTTTTACTCTTGGATTTCTCTTGTTGTTTCGTCTTGTTGTTTTAGTGCTTGTTTTATGTTTTATAGTTGTATATGTGCAGCACTTTTAACAATAAGTTTTAGCTGTTACTGTTTTTAAAATTGCTTTATAAATAAAGTTAAGTTGAGTTCTGTTTTGTTTTTTTAGATATACAGTGTTTTGGTGGGGCAGTCAGGCTTTATTTATTTTTTTTTTTTACCATCTCCAGGCAGACTGGATGTAAATCTAATAGTATTTTTACTCATTTTTTTTTACATTTTTATTACAATCGGTCTCAAAATGTCATGATGAATGGATAAAACTAATTGCTTTGAGTAATTTTACTTTGACTTCCATTGAAATTTAAACATTATTTTCCTTCCGTTATAGAAGAAGACAGAGCTTTTTCTATTGCTGCCTCCAAGTTAAAGAATTAGGCAGGCCTCTATACTGTCTGTTTTTTTTTTTAAGAACTACTCATTTTTATTCTTTGGCTTTTGACCCTAAATGAGATTTGGTCTTGTTTTTGTAGGGTTTTATACTTTATTTGTTTTATTAATTACTTTTTACTGTTTTATTTTTACCTTTAGTGTTATTCATGTACATCACTTTAAAAACAACAGCTAAAATAAAGTGCTTTATAAATAAAGTTGAGTTCTGTTTTGTTTGGATGTCTTTTAAATAACTTTTAGCCGTATCGGCAGCAGCTGGAGGTCCTCGGTGTCGCGCTTTGTGTCGGCGTACTGTATAAATAATGCTATTGATACGATACTGAGTGACGGGGATCTATCAGTCTGTGGGTAGAGACTGTATTAGATTACACACAGTGATCCTGTATAGTGGCATTTCTCTCCTTTACATTTCCATAGGGTTTTTTTATTTATATTATTTATATATTTCTACCTGTTCAATATTAATCAGTGCATTTGCACTCTGTTAAGATAAGAGAATGGATTAGTAACCGGTCTGCAGGAAGCTTGATGTTTAATTGACTTTGTCCCTTCCTTCGCTTCTCTCGCCGCCACCCTTCCACGCGCCCTAATAGTCAATAAGGCTCATTCAGGCTCACGCGGGCTCACGCGGCGCGTGACGCGGTTGTGTCGGCGCGCTGTTGTGAGAGATAAAACAAGGTACGTACGTTTATAGTCCGAGTTAATTGGCGTCAGAGAAAGAGCAGGAGGGAGAAAAAAAAAAAAAAAACAGCGCAGTGTTATAACTTCATAACTTCTTAAGTCATGCCTTGTGCACAGCTAGGCGTTAGACCGGTGTAAAATTTACATTTTAATGAAATATTTGAATAAGTACTTGAAATTCACTCTAGCAGGTTCCACCGCTCCTAAAACCAACATTTGGTGTTTGTGTTTTTTGAATGGCAGCGTCAGGGAAATTAACATGCCAGTCATACAGATTAGAGGAGCATCAGTGTAAAGTCAGACACTGCTTCAATCAGGGTTCACTGCAGGTAAACAGCAGCCATGACATATTTTAATGACTAGGGTGAGTTTTTTCCCCCCGACGCGAGACGCCAGCCTCTCCCCACCCTGTTCCAGAAATCATCTTAAATCCAGGATGAAATAAGAGGGAGAGAGGGAGAGAAATGAAGGGAAAGAGAGACAGAGAGAGAGAGAGAGATCGAGATCCTCCAGAGCTGAGTCTCTTTGTTATGGATCTACAAAAAGTAAAAAAAAAAAAGTGCATAAAAAAAGAAAGTATAATTAAAGCAGCAGTTCTTAATGTTTTAAGATGTTAAGTTTTATATTCAGGGTTTGTACGGTCATGAAAAAACCTGGAAAAGTCATAGAATTTGAAAATAGCCATTTCCAGGCCTGGATAAGTTTTGGAAAAATAAAAATACCAAGAAAGTTTTGGAAAAGACATGGATGTTTGCTCTACAGTTTGCTTTTTGTGTTTCTTTTTATGGATGGAGAAAATCTATTTTGAGCTAACAAATTCATCGGCTCAGTAATTAAGCCCTAAACAATAGAGTTCTCAGAGTCTGTGTATCATATGTTCATTTGATATTCAATTAAGAATAAAAAAAAAATTTTTAGTTTTTGAATATAATACAAAAAAAATAATAAATAATGGCTTTTCTGTTTTTATTTGATGATCCAAACACAAATGGGAAACTAAAAAAAATCTATCAGAAGATAAAACTTGATTTATATTTTTCACCAGCGTTTTATTCGGATTACCGTTCCACCTTAAATGCTTACTGCAGTAAAACACAGACATCCTTCATCAGTAAAAGGCGTAGGTGTCTGTTTTTTAATACTATTTTTATTATATATATTTATATATATATAATCACAATATAGCAAAAAAGTTCATTAAACTGTTTTTTTATGTTTCACAAGTGAGCTCCTCCTCTTGTCTTTTATTATTAAAGATTGCGTGACAACAATTTATTTGATTCGATTTGTATCTGCTATATTCAATTTTACTTATAGTTTTAGTTGATTTTTGGTTTTATAAGCGACTTACAAATAATGATGTACAATAGATGTAGCAATAGAGGACATCAAAATCATCATTTTTTGTTTTTAAAAAACAGCCTAAAGGAGACCAAAGGGTAACAGTGTCGATCGAGGAGGTAAAAGATTGTAAGCAGTTAGTTTGTTTAAGTTGTGTGAGGAGAGTACCGTATTTTTTGTATGAGGTGCAATTTTGTGACACTAGTAAGGAACAGGGGTGTCGCCATGTTTTTTTTTTTCTTCAAATTCTTCTAATTTAAAAAGTAACTTAAAAAAAAAAACATACTCCAAGAAGTATTAAGGTGGCTCTTATCTGATGTGCTGTTATCTTATCATGGTGAGTGAGACTGTACCCTGATGAGTGCCAGTTTCATCATAACATTTTTGAAGGTGACTTTCAAAGTTTTTTTTTATTATTATATATATTTTTTATAAATGTTATTAAAAAGGGGACGTGTGTGTAAAATGCAGCATATAAAACTGAGATATCTAAAACTAAGGTCAAAAATGTCATTAATTATCAAAAGTTTGGACACACCTTCTCATTCAGACCCCTGAATGGGAAGAAAAAAAAAATCGTATTTGGGGTGCTGTTAACTTCCTTTACTATGGTGGTCCTGATGAGTGCCAGTTTCATCATTATAATGTCTTTAATGGTCTTTGTGATTGCACTTGAGGATACTTGGAAATGTATGTTTCAGATTGACTGACCTTCATTTCTTTTTAAAAGTAATTTTATCTTTGCTTAGTTGAGTAGTTATCCTGTGCAACAGATGGAACTCTTACTCTTTCCATGCAGGGGTGGTGCTGATTAGAGCCAGTTTCATCATTATAACATTTTTGGTGGTCTATTATGGGAAGGCACTTGAGGATACTTTCAAAGTTCTTGAAATGTTTCAGATTGACTGACCTTCAATTCAAAATAAACACTTAAAATAGATCACACTCTGTGTGTAATACATCTATATAATATATAAGTTTCACATTTTTAATTTAGAATAGTCAGAATAATTTCAGTGGATGAAATGTATCCCAGTATTAAAGACTGAAGTCTGTTGCGGATGTGAACTGATGAAAAATAAACCTGGTCTCATCTGTTAATGCGTGGTGACATAAAGCCTAAGACTCGTAATTATTCATGTCGTTTGCATCACCTAAATAATTCAGAAATGCCTCTTAAATATGGAGAGAGTGGGGGAATGAAGACGAGTGCAGACTGGTTTTAAGTGTTTTCTAAGATTATGCAATATGAAGATCATAATGTCTTATAATGTTCTTATAATAACCCGTCTACTTACAGCCTGTCAGAGTAAGGCTTTTTAGAATAATCATGAATATTCATTGTTAAATATGACTAATGCAGTGTTGCAGAGTTCAGTTATCATATAAACATTATTTTACATTGAGTTTCTGAGTCCCAGCAAACATAGTTCCTCTAATAATGAGTGATATATATATATATATATATTGCTTTAACTGCTATACTGTATTTACACAGTGCTAACAAAGGTTGCATTTTATATATATAATATCCAGAATTGCACTGTAGTGTATACATACACTGTAGTGTGTATATATATATATATTAAGAATGTATTACTGCAACAAAATAAACAAAGTTTTATTTAGTATAAATTTGAACTTAAAACTAATTAATCTGCGATCTGCAATCTGCAAAAACAATGACTTTCCAAGACTCTGATTTTGCAATGAAACTTACATAAGAATATCACAATCACAAATTTGATTTTTGGCTATGTTAAGTTTTTTTGCATTATTTTTAAATGTTCTGCATTGTAGATTTATACTAAAATCATCTAAACTATTAAAAAAAGTATAGAATTATTTAGTTAGTTTAGATGATTAGACAGTTTTGCACATCTCTGCTGGATTTTCTCAGTCAGCTTTATGAGGTAGAGTCACCTGGAATTCAGGCTTTCAGTTAACAGCTGTGCTGAACTCATCAAGAGTTAATTACTTGAATTTCTTGTCTCTTAATAAAGTGTTTGAGAGCATCAGTTAAAGTAAAGTAGTGAAGAGGTAGAGTTCAAAATGAACTGCTTGATTTTTTTGCACCAGGAGTAAAGCAGCATAAAGTTATCCAAAAGCAGTGTGTAAGACTGGTGGAGGAGAACATGATGCCAAGATGCATGAAAACTTTCTGAATATGAACTTGTTGTTTTCTTTGCATTATTTGAGGTCTGAAAGCTCTGCATCTTTTTTGTTATTTCAGACATTTCTCATTTTCTGTAAATAAATGCTCTAAATGAGAATATATTTATTTGGAATTTGGGAGAAATGTTGTCTGTAGTTTATAGAATAAAACAACAATGTTCATTTTACTCAAACATAAACCTATAAATAGCAAAATCAGAGAAACTGATTCAGAAATGGAAGTGCTCTCTCTCTTTATCTGACTGAGAATCTGGCTCCTGTAAGTGAATACACATGTGAGCAGAGTAATTGTTAGATTTTTGACAGTGATCTAAACTATATTTAGAGGTGCAATTCAGTCTCTATTTAATTCTGGCATGTTTACGTATGCGTATTACTGCTGTCAGTAAGGGTGGGACGGTGTTGACTGGAATGCTTTTTAACAGCAGGTGCTAATTGAAAGAAAACAAGGGCTGATTAGCGCAGCGTCTGGCAACCCATGATCCGAACAGCGCATGAAAAAAGAGCCTCCGAACACAAGAGGCCCTGAAATAAAGTGGTCATCATCTAATTAACCGAACACGTTTTAATTACCGGCTAAACCAAGCAGCGCTGTGTCAAATGAACTGATGCGCTAAGTGGTGGGTTTGCGATATTAGAAAACAGACAAATAATTGGAATATAATTGCGGGCAGGTCTACCGCACGCCGGCGCCCGCAGCAGCAGCGCAACTTAATAAACAAGCTCTTTTTTATTTTACTTCAAAACCTGCGACCAGCGAACGCCGCTGCCTGTGCTAATTGCGGTGGCGGCGCGGAGTTGGGAGCGTGCCAGCTCGCACTATTAAAGCCGTGCTCTTGTGTGGATTGCCGTCGCGCTGCCGTGCTTTAATTACAATCCAATGAGAAGCAGAAACGGAGTTTTGTTACCGCAACTCAATATATGTAAATAAGATAATGCACTAATCTGTCCATTTCATTTGTACGGACCCCTGCTGAAGGTTCCAGTCATAATAAGAGCTTGAGTAGCACTTTATAAAGCTAGGAGAATAAAATGGATGCTGAAACTGATACTGATGCTGCTTTTTGAAGCTTATTTCACCTTTGCTGTTTGGGGTTGAATATGTACACTGATATCTGCACTCAAGAGGGAACATTTTCATATGAGAAAGACAAAGCTTTCAGATGTTATGAAGCTGAACAGACATTTATACACTGTCTGCGAGTGTGGGGTCAACTTGTAGAGGTTTGGTAGTAGCAATACTAAAAAGCTAATTAGCTATAAAGCTAATAAAGGTGTCATGATTTGGTTTCTTTGAGTGATTCTGTAGACAATAAAATATGGAAACTCTTTTGCAAATTTTAAAAATGTGCATAGAAGTCCTACTAAAAGTAATGCTAAGATGCTAGGATGAAATGGAAAAGTCAGAATAGTGCTAAAGTCAGTCCAACACAGTTTTGGCTTAACATACAAAGCATACAGATCAACAAACTGTAGTTACAATTATATAAAAAGTTTCCAGACTACTATACTACTCTATACTCCCATTTATCCCCCAGTACTACCTTATACTACTGTATAATCCTTTTAAATTCCTATAAGCACCTATAACAATACTGTATTCTACCAAATAGTCCCCTATTTCACAATATAGTACTATATATAATCTTACACTACCACATACTACTGGATAATTCTTATAAAACCCTATAGTACCCTTTACTACTTTGCCCCTATATTCCCAATAGTGTCATATAGTCCTTATACAACCCTATATCCCCCTATACTATTGTATGCTACCAACATTTCCCTATATTTTCAAACACTCCCATGTAGTCTCTATATTACCATATACTGCTCTATAATCCTATTAATACTCTTTAGTCCCCTTTACTGCTGTCTACTACCCTATATTCCCCTATATCCCCAGTACTACCATATAGTCCTTATACTACTGTACTCTCCTTATAGTACCCGATATCTCCCCTATACAACACTGTACTCCTTTAATACCCTATATCTGCCTATACTACTGCATACTGCCCAATATTCCCATATATTCGCCAATACAACCATACACTCCTTATAATACCATATATTACCCTATACTACTGCATACTGACCAATATTCCTCTATATTTCCCAATACTACCATACACTCCTTATAATACCCTATATTCCCCCTATTTTACCCTACACTCCTTATAATACCATGTATCTGCCTATACTACTGCATACTGCCCAATATTTCCCAATATTTCCCAATACTACCATATAGTACTTATACTTCCCTTCACTCCTTATAATACTCTATATTCCCCCTATACCCCACAATACTACCATATAGTCCTTATATTTCCCTGTACTCCTTATAATACCCTATATCTCCCTATACTACTGCATACTGCCCAATATTCCCCTATATCCCCCAATACTACCATATAGTCCTTATACTACACTTCACTCCTTATAATACTCTATATTCCCCCTATACCCCACAATACTACCATATAGTCCTTATACTACACTTCACTCCTTATAATACTCTACATTCCCCCTATACTACTGCATACTGCCCAATATTTCCCTATATTCCCTTATACAACCCTACACTCCTTATAATACACTGTATTTCCCTATGCTACTACATACTGCCCAATATTCCCCTATATCCCCCAATACTACCATATAGTCCTTATACTCCATCTGTGGGTGGAGGGGAATATTAGGCAGTATGCAGTAGTATAGGGGGAATGTAGAGTATTATAAGGATACTCTACATTCCCCCTATACTACTGCATACTGCCCAATATTGCCCTATATTCCCTTATACAACCCTACACTGCTTATAATACACTGTATTTCCTTATGCTACTACATACTGCCCAATAATCCCCTATATTGCCCAATACTACCATATAGTCCTTATAATATCCTGTACTCCTTATAATACCCTATATTCCTCTATATTACTGCATACTTCCTATACTATCCAATACATACATTGGATTGTTTATTATTTCTTACATTTTATATACTAATTGAATTGCACTAAAATGTTTTTTTTTTTTTGTACAGTGGCTTAATATAAACCTCTGAACAGTAGTGTATATAGTTCTAGAGACTGTAGAGGCTGTAGAGACTGTAGAGAGCGTATGGTAGGAAAAATTGATTGGGGAAGGAACAGTTCAGCTTTTTCATGCCTTGCGTTTTCACCGACTTGCATGTTTTATGACAATTCCATTTGAAATTGGAGGTCATTAATCAGAGGGCTATTATTTCTTGGCCGCATCCCAGGCATGATAATAACTCTCTCTTATTACGTCTGGCATGCAGGGTGATACATACTGTACAGGATAACAATGTGCTTATGAATCGTAATGCTAAGATTAGTTATGGCCGTGCGGCGCATGAATCCGCTCCATCAGATCCAGCAGAATTAAAGCATCTGCGGGTGGAGAAAGTTTCTCCTGATCCAGAGCTCGGCGTTATATAGAGTCTGTGAGGGTAATCCGATCTGCTGCATCGGGAGAAAACGCTCCGATCTGTATGGAGGTTTGTTTTCACAGGTGAACAGAGAAGATCCGCGGTGCTGAGAGACGCTAATATGCTAATGTCTCAGAGATAATAACGACGGAAAAATGAAGGAGGCCAAAAGTGTGATAAAGCATCGCGGGTAAAAGGAGCGTCCGCCGTTTTTATATTGTTTCCTTTAAATCTTCCCTTTGAGTGGCTTTAATGAATAACACAGCTAATGACATTTATGCGACGGCGCAATAAGCTAAGCGGGAAACAATTTATGTCACCTAAAGCTTTTTAACGAATCAATGCAACTATTTGTAATTGCTTGTTTCACAAGATTAAAAGTGCTTAGGCCTGATCCCTGTCTGCTGTTTAGTGGCTAACATGACCCCTGAGCTTCCGTCGTTAAAAGTGACTCGTCATCATTAGCGTTTATCTCCGTCCGGGAAAAAGCTACATCACTAATATTTTCTAAGATTTTAATGCGGCAACAATTTATAGCCGATCAAATGCAGTTACCTAAATTGCTGGTGGGGGAGGACAGTTTAACTGTCTCTTTAATTACAGCAGAATTTAATGTGCAAGAGGCGACACAGGCTGTGGTACGAGCTGCTGTACGACAAAACATTCAGCTGACGACAAAAACAGAACCGATACGGTGCTCGATAACACTAACAAACCTGTTGGATACTCTATCCTGCATCCCCCTAATAATTACTGCACCTTAACTCTATCTACATTACCGGTAATTACTTTAAAATGTTCTATATTGTAGATTAATACTTAACTTTGCGGTGGTGACTACACTTGAGGATACTTTCAAAGACCACCAAAAACGTTATGTTGATGGAACTGGCACTCATCAGGACCACCCCAGATAAGATTCTGAATGAGAAGGGAGTGTCCGAACTTTTGACTGGTACTGTATATGGATTTAAAACGAAACAATCAAATCAAAACCAGCTACATAGTGTTTTGTTTACGAAAACTCTAATGTTTACAATGTTTTTAGATAAAAAAAACATCATGATGATGAAACTGGCACTCATCAGGACCGCCCCAGGAAAGAAGAAGCAAGAGTTCACTCTCTTGTACCGGATAAATTTGTCAGTGTTACCAGCCTCAGAAACAAACGCAAGTTAACAGCTTCCCAGATAAGGGCACCTAAATACTTCATAGAGTATTTGTTTTTTTTTTAAACATTTACTTTTATTTTACTACATGTCCGTGTGCCAAGTCCTGCTGGAGAATGAAATCCACATCTCCGTAAAAGTTGTCAGTTGTCTAAGATTTTCCTCACAGCACTTCATGCTTCCCTCTGCTACTGACAACTTTTATGGAGATGAGGATTTCATTTTCCAGCAGGAGTTGGCACACTGCCCACACTGCTAAAAGTACCAATTGGTTTTACAGAATATAATATATATTATAAAGTAACTTTTCAATAATATAATTTTTTTTTAATGCACTAGTATAAAATATTTCTGATATAATTGTGCATCCGTACACCCATCTTTACACTGAGTCATTTTATTATAAACATGATTATTTATGAGGAAACTTTTAAAATGTCTAAAGAACGAAAGAACGTTCATATATTTCTTAAGAACCGTTTGAAGGACCTTTTAAGAGTCATTTAAGTGAGAATAGTGAAACTGAGTGTGAGTTCTGCACTTGTTTATCCCTTTGTTGTTGCACCTGTATCACTTAACCTACTATTTAATCAAAACTGGTTTGTTATCTGGTGTTAATCTGAGGTGAATGGGTTTCCCCCCCGAGTGCTGTTTCCTCTTCAGGCTCTTCCTCTTTACTCTGAGGGAGTTTTTAGTTTTGTTGACTTGTTGAAAAGAATCTCAGATCTGGATCTCTTTGTGATGATCTGTATAAATACTGTTAATATTTAAACTATATTAATGTGAATTTTTACATACAGAACCAGTCAAAACGTTTGGACACTTCTTATTTAAATTTGAGTAACACTTTCTATGAATGTCGTGTCTATTAGGCTCTATAAACATACTCATAACACATTATAATGCACTCATAAAGCATTAAAAACATGATTATACATATTTACAACAATGTAAAGTGTCTTGCAAAAGTATAAATATAAACATTTAAGAGCTAAACTATGATATAATATAAATATATATATATATATATATTGCACGGCCCACGTTTGAGTTTTTTATTTAAATAAAAAAAAAAACTTTGAAATATCCAATAAATTTCGTTCCACTTCACGATTGTGTCCCATTATTGTTGTTTCTTCACAAAAAAGTACAATTTCATATCTTTCTATAACATGTTTGAAGCCTAAAATGTGGCAAAAGGTTGAAAAGTTCAAGGGAGATGAATACTTTTGCAAGGCACTGTATAGTCATGTTTACTATGCATTATGAATTGTGATCATAATGCTTCATCACCTGTTTTTATTATTAGATGTTATGGTAACACTTTTTATGAATGTCATCTCTATAAACTCTATAATCATAACACATTATAATGCATTCACAAGGGATTATAAACATGGCTGTACATATTTATAAAAATGTATAATTCATCATAGCCATGTTTATTATGCATCATGAACTCTGATTATAATGTATTATAACAGGTCTTTGTGCACTCTAAGTAAAGTGCCAGACTTTCATTGTGGGACAAGATTATTAACGATAGATATATACTACTTTAACATATATATTATAAGCACAGCTTATAATGTATTATACTGCTTAATAAACATGGCTATAATATGTTATGCATTTTTATAAATATTTATAGCCTTGTTTATAATGCCTTATGAATGCATAATAATATGTTATGAATATGGTTATAGAATCTTATAGAGATTACATTCATAGAAAGTGTTACCGATAATAAACAAAGATAAACCAAGAACCTCAACAAAGAATACAATAGTAACTTGTAAGCACTTATTAATCATACTTTATTATGTAATATAAATATAACAGTTTATATTAGTTTATATAGTATTATAATGCGTCATTGTACACTCCAAGTAAAGTGACAGGTGTCTATCCTGCCAACATATTAGTAACCCTGATGTGTAATATATTACAACCGCAGCTTATGATGCCTTATAATAACCATTCATAATGCATAATAAGCATGTCTATTATGTGTTACATTGTTATAAATATGTATAATCATATTTATAATGCTTTAAGGATGTTTTATATTGTGTTATGAGTATGTTAATAGAGAAGATAGACAAAGCATTCAATTTTATGAATGTCATCTTTGTTAGACTCTATAACTACATTCATAACATTTTATAATATGTGCATAAGTCAATATAAACATGATTATGCTAAATGCTATTTATGCTGAGATTAAAATACCAAGAGTGTGCAGATCTGTCCTCAAAGATGCATGTAATACAAATTTAGAGGAATCTAAAATATAAAACATATTTTGGTTTATTATTAAAAAAATATTTCAGCATGTGTTCCTTTATTAAGGAGCTTTAATATAGTCTTCAATATTAAATTTACAATGTAAACCGATTGATACCGGTACTGTAAATATAGAAGTAAGGATGGAGTTTAGCTCTTAATCTCAGTTTTAACCCTCCTGTTCTGTTCTGGGTCAATTTGACCCGTTTTAAAGTTTGAAGATCTTGAAAAATAGTTAAAAGTGTTTTTTTTTTTCAGTATGAAACTTCTTAGTTGAATCAACATATAAAAAAAAAATCATCTCAAACTAAAAATTGCAATGTTATGTTTCAATGTTATGTAAAACTATTGTTTTATACAGTATGTTGGTCTTTCGAAAGTAATAAAGCAGGGAAACATTAAAAAGTTTGAACATATATATTTTTTTATGAAAAATGATTGAATTATCCTAATTAAAGCATTACCTGTTAGAGGAAAGAACACTATTGCACTAAATATTAATAGAATAATTAGCAAAGGAGTTAAAAAGAGTTAAAATGAGTTTTAAAAAAAAGCAAAAAAAAAACACACAGCTTTTAAGGATTTATTTAGTTTTTTTTAGACATCGTTTGGATAATTAAATATACACCAGGTCAAGGAGGGTTAAATGCTCTTTAAAAATCCTCCCCATTCAGATTTAACTGTAATCTGAGATTGTAAAATAAATGAATGAATGGCTTCCAGAAACAACGTGAACAACCAGCATTTTTATTGCATTTTTATCGAACGCTCCAGTCGGTCGCCGAGAAAAGTCTGCAGAAAACAGACGGGGGAGTGAAGGAGGGAGGGATTACAGACTGATGAAATGATGGGGTGATAGGAATAAAAAGAAGAAAAAGAGAGAAATAAAAGTGAGAAACTTGCATTTACTCCTTACGCATTACTGTACAGGTTTACAGCCTCGACAGTGATCCGACAGTTCTGATTGGCCCCACATAGACTCTACCTTCTGAACAGAACCAGTAGGGTGGATTTACAGTAAAGTACAGTAAAGAAAATAGATCAGTATGAGAGTATGAATGAGTGAAGAATCAGTGTGAAGGGATTTCTGACGTTCTGTAAAATGTTCTGAAATCTCTTATTGAATCGACTTTTTAGGGACTTTTTAGAGAATTTCTGATTTTTGTAAAGAAATTAGCAAAGAAAATGAAAAAACGAACAAAAAGGAAGAAAGAAAGAAATAAAGATATTAGGAAAGAAAGAGTTCAAACCTCTAAATGTGTTCGAACATACTGTGCTTGGGTTCACCGAACTTTACAGCTAGAAAGAACTTAACAGTGATCAAAAATAGATCCAAGATTTTAAAAATACTAAAACAAAAAACTTCCTATTAACCATGTATTCATAATGCATTATGAATGCTTTTATAATGCACTATATGACATGCATAATATCTTACAATGACTGTACAATAGCGCATAAGTACTTACAGCGACATTCATAACACATTATAAACTACAAGTATAAGGATTTATAAAGAATGGCCTTATAATGCCTTATAATATCTGTTCATAAGAACATTGTACAATGTAGTGTTGTAATGCACTATAACACATATTTGGTATATTATCATATAATGCATTATAATATGCAGCTATGGTTTCTCAAATTAAGCTTTTATAAAATTACATTTTATATGCAATACATTATAAAGCCTGCTCTTTACTGTCTTAAAGTGAAGTGTGTTATAAACGTGAAGTAACTGTTATGAGGCCTTACTGTAGGCATTTGAAAAGGCATTTAAAAACACACTTCACTTCACTTAAAGCCAGTAAAGAGCACCCATAATGCTCTATAAGACATTAAAATAAGACATTATAAAATTTACTTTACATTTAAAATGCATATGAAAACTCCACTTAAAACTTCACTTAAAGTCAGTAATGACTGTATATAAGCCTTTATAATGTGTTACATACTTTTTAAAAAAGTTTAATTTGAGAAGACATAGCTGCATATTTTAATGTATTAAACCAACATATACCAAGTATGTATTATAGTGCATTACAACACTACATTATACAATGTTCTTATGAACAGATATTATAAGTCATTATAAGCCCTTTCTTTATAAACCCTTATACTTGTAGTTTATAATGTGTTATGAATGTTGCTGTGAGTACTTAAGAGTTATTATACAAGCTCCTTATAAGGTACTGTATTATGCATGTCATATAGTGCATTATGAATGCATTCATAATGCATTATGAATATAAGATTCATAGGAATATGTTTCTCACCATGTGTGAAGCCTGAAGCTTGTTTGTATGAGTTGTATTTGGGTTTTTTCATTTTTCCGAAGAAGAGAAGGTTAAGAGAACGTCTTGGCGCTGGATGTTTTTTCGTTTTATATCACTTTTATATAAAATATTATTAAGATACACCCCGATATATAACTGACCACTCTACCACAGCTCTCTCTGACGTTTGTCATGCATGAGATTTCGCTCTGAGGAAACGGAGGCCGGACCACTAAAAGTCTGAAGGAATAAAAAAACGACTTAAAAGCAAAAACAGAAAATCTCTGTACAAAATGCTTTTAGGTCGACAATAACAGACTGGTTTCTATTTTACAGTGTTTAAAATCCTAAAATCAGGGATTATCCCCGACTCAATCCCACCCCTCTCTTTTTCTATCTCTTTCGTTCGTTCTCTCGTTCACAGATATCCGTCTGCATATGTATGACTGTGTTTTTTTATTTTTATTTTATTTGTGTATCCGTAGCAAAAAAAAAGCAAGGATTACTAAGTTAAGTATATATATATATAAACATAATAATAATCATATATTTTGCAGCACAGTTTGCTATTCCAATACATACAGCAGTTCGTCATTGCTTCGTGTCCTCTTTTTTCTCTTTTTGTATGTTTTTTTAATAGTCAATACAAAGCAGTTGCAATAAAGCATTTAAAACAAAAAAACAAAAATGAAATAAAACATGAGAATACAAACAAATTCATTTTTTGGATGTTATTGTTCTTCAAAAGGAGCCCCGAAAAAAGAAAAGTAACATAAGAAAAACAGAGCAAAAAGGACACAGTGTTGTTGTTGTTGTTATATATAATGTGATGTATGTATTATGCATGTATTTATGTACAACCTACACAAAAAAAAGCCCACAAAATGGAAAAAACAAACTAAGAAAAAACGAAATCTCAACACGTAAAACTCAAAACAAGCAATAAAGAAAATAATAAAAATAAAATAAAGTGTAAGAATAGGTAAGCAGACTTAAAGGCCTGAGGTTTGGATTGGCTCATAAAACCAAAAAAAAAAAAAAAAATTAAAACAAAGATAAAAAAAGAAAAAATATGCATGAACAAGCTTTTTTTGCATTTTTATATCATTTTCTTAACTCTCACTTTCTTAAAATATCATTTGCTACAGTTTTCTGACTAAAACATGCAGGACGTACGACTAAGTGCAACCGAGTGAAATGGAATCTCTTTTTCTTTTTGTCTCTTTTTTTATTTTATTTTCTCTTTGTTTAGTCATTCTCTATAGGTTTGAACTGAGGTATGCGTACTAACTTTTCTTCTCATGCTTCTTCTTCACGCTTTAGTAATGTCGAGCTACACATGCGGGGGGTGATTTTATCTCCGTGATCTAGACCTGGATCATCTGCTTTAGTCCCCTCCTCCTTCTCCTCCACTCCTAGTCCTAGTCCAAGACCCAGTTCTAGTTCTAGGCCTAATTCTAGTCCTAGTTATAGTACTAGTCCCAGTCCCAGTTCTAGTACTAGTTTTGCTCCAAGTCCTAGTTCTCGTCCTAGTCCTAGTTTTAGTCCAAGACCCAGTTCTAGTTCTAGGCCTAGTTCTAGTCCTAGTTTTAGTACTAGTCCCAGTCCCAGTTATAGTCCTAGTTTTAATCCAAGTCCTAGTTCTCGTCCTCATCCTAGTTTTAGTCCAAGTCCTAGTACTAGACCTAGTTTTAGTCCCAGTTCTAGTCCTAGTTTTAGTCTTAGTTCTAGTCCTAGTCCAAGTGCTAATTCTAGTCCTAGTTTTAGCCCTAGTTCAAGTACTAGCCCTAGTTTTATTCCTAGTTCTAGTCCCAGTTGTAGTTCTAGTCCTAGTTTTAGTCCTAGTCCTAGTTCTAGTCACAGTTCTAGTTCTAGTTTTAGAATATGAGGCCTGTAGGACTTGTAGAGAGATGCTATTAAAGGAAGAATGGATGGATGGGTGGATGAATGAATAGATATGAATGCATGTCTTTCTATTGTCTTTTCTGTTTTAGTTCTGGTTGCTTTTTGTCTTTCTCTCTCTTTTTCTGTCTTAACAAGCTTAAAAATACCTAATTACCACAGCTGCCAGGGAATAACTCTTCTATTGATTATGATTTATGTTCACATATCATATTTTTATATATGCCATACCAGAAAGTTGTGATTAAATTTACAAAGGAAAGAAACAAAAAATAAAAATAAAATCAAGCAAATAAACAAAGGAAAAAAGTTAAAAAAGAACTGCTATTAAAGTACCTTGTACCCAGCTTATTAGTTGACAGGAGTGTTTTTTTAATATAAAAAAGGTAATAAGTTGACAAAACCTAAAAACACAATCAATAAGCAAATCATTACTATGGATAACAAAGAAGGACACAAGAAAAAAGGGTCTGGATTCACATATAATAAGTGGCATACAATCTTTTCAAAGTGAAAAAAAAAACAGAGTAACACCTTTTTTTATTGAAGGGTACGTACAAATGTGCTTAATAACATATTAATAAACATGGAATAAAAGAATAATGCGTTTTTAAGCGGATTTTGTTTTTTGTAAATACTTTGTGACATAAATTAAATTACTTTTTAAATATCCGTGATATTTGTGTGTTTAAATTTGAGTTATAAATGTTTTCACTTAATTTTATCCACTCTGATTTTTATTTTAATATTAGAAAACTCAATAAAACCAATAAAGTCTGCTTAAAGAGGGTATTATAAATTAAAAATGTGCAAGCACTTTGCTAATAGAACCTAAATAAACCTAAAGCATTGTTTTTATTGTTTATAACAGTGTTATAAATGAAGAAAGGGTCTTTAATTTTAGTTTTAGGGCACCCTTATACCTTAAATTGCTTTGGAAACCTGAAAAAAATATGTATATCATGATTTAAATATATAATATAACCTAAATATGATATTTAACTTTTCGACAACATATGTCATTAATTTTTTGTCTAAACAACCTTATATATTGCGTAACACTCGTCTTCTTATGTCTTTTGGATAAGCTATTCATAATAAATGCTTATAAAATTCTGAAGCATTATAAGCTTTAAAAACGCATTATACAACGCTTATGAATGTGTTATAAAGCGCCTATGTAGATACCCTTCAAATAAAGTGTTATCAACACAGAAATGAAATAAAAAAAATACAATAAAAAGGACAAATAGAGAACAAAATGTCATCATTTTGTGGTCCAGTTGTTTTGAAGTGTAGATCTCACAGATTTTTACATTGTGTTTTAAAAATCTCGTCCCTTTCCTGTATTTTCGGTGCTAAAACTCAGTTTCACCCCAAATACCTTTATTTAATTTTATCTTTTTTTGTTTGTTTGTTTTTACAGTCGTCCCTTCAGTTTTTTCAGTGGCCCAAACACAGTATTTCTATGATATGGTCATGTGTTTCTCATTTTTTTTACTTTTTTCTCCTCTACTTTTCCTGTTTTGGTTAAAAGTGAAGACTTGCAGCTGGCCGTCGAACAAACTTTTTGGCTTTTAAACGTTAAATGCCTTGTTTCACCGATTCATTCACTATTAATCGAGATGCAGCCGTGTAACTGTTTTCTTTTTCTACTCTTTTGCATCCAGCTGAAGAGAACGAGGAGGATATTTGGCCTTGTTTTCTATTGCATGGAACACAGAATATCATATTTTTATTATTTCATTTAGTAGTTTATCTTTGGTCGTCACAGATAATGAACAGGAAACTTGATTTGAGCTTAAAGAATAAAAGAAAAAAAATGAAAAACAATAAATTACAGAAAAGAAGAATGGAAGTGTGGAGAAGTGGTTGGTTGCTCTACACTATAGTGCCAAAAGTATTTGCTATTAGTGAAAGAATGGGTAGGATGCAACACCTGTGCAACAACCCAGTCCAATCGTGAAATTTTACTATTCACCACAAAATATTCCACAGCCAACTGTCAGTGATATTATAACACAGTGGAGGCAAGCAACAGTAATCACTACACACCTCCAAACTTCATGTAACTTCAGATTAAATCAAGAACAGTTGAATTTAGAAAGGCTCAAGCAATGAAAGAATGGGTTTCCATGCCTGAGAAGCTTCATCCAAACTTCATTTAAGCTTTAAACTTCATATATCTTCAGATTAGATCAAAAACAGAAGATTTTAGAGAGACTCATGCAATAAAAGAATGGGTTTCCATGTTTGAGAAGCTTCATCTAAGCTTTAATTCACCAAATGCAATGGATACTTTTGGCAGTAAAGTGTTTTTATTTTTTGATTCTAGTCTAGAAAGTTTAAAACTGCAGGCAAGCTGGTTCTTCTAGAGTTTGCTAATAGTTCAATTTAAGGGAAAGCAATGTCTTCATACTTTTCTCCAAGATCTAAGGTAATGTCAGATGCAAGGCTAGATGCACGTCTAGATGCACGGCTAGATGCACGTCTAGATGCATAGCTAAATGCACGTCTAGATGCATGTCTAGATGCATAGCTAAATGCATGTCCAGATGCACGTCTAGATGCATGGCTAGATGCACGTCTAGATGCATAGCTAAATGCACGTCTAGATGCATGTCTAGATGCATAGCTAAATGCACGTCCAGATGCATGGCTAGATGCATGGCTAGATGCATGGCTAGATGCATGGCTTGATGCATGTCCAGATGCATGTGGTTTTAGTGGGCTGCCCCATTGATGTAATGCTCAGTGGTCATGGCTTCTAATGCCAGCCTTGGCTTGTAATCCCTTTAACCTCTCTCTCTTTCTTTCTTTCTTTTTTCTTCTTCTCTTTCTTTTTCATCTGAATCCAACTTGTAATTAATAACAACTGCTAATATAACACACACACATACACACACAAAGAGAGAAATGCATACAGTGGTCCAGCTATAGTGATTATAATGATGAAAAAACAACCTTAAAACAAAACAGTGAATCATTTTTAGCGCTTTTTAAAGGGGTTGAACATTTTCGACAGTCTGTTATTCACAGAACGGGTTGAGAAACGAAAAAAAAAAAGTATAGAAATGGAAGTTTAATCTATGCTGACAGTTTCGTTTGGGAATCACAATTAGTTTTTGTCTAACTATTATCTCCTGGCTGCTGCTTCCTCCCCTCTATTCTGACATTTCGTTCTTTTTTTCCCCCCTTTTTCACACCAGTGATTTAGTTTTTATATTATTTTTTCCTTTTCTGATCAGCGATTCGGTTGCGGAGAACACACACCGTCGCCACGGCAGAAAAAAAGAAAGAAAAAAAAGGAAGAGAGGAATTTTGAAAGTATAATTTTATAATGATAAGTCGTAACCTGCCTTGATTTCTCTGTCATTCATTCCCTTGTGAAAATTAAACTTCATTGATGCGTGGAGAGAGAGAGCCTTCATTACCAGTAGTGCATTTGCAGATGGACTTTAACTGCGTGTGTGTGTGTGTGTGTGTGTGTGTGTGTGTGTGTGTGTGTGTGTATATATATATGTGTGTGAATATATATGTGTGTGTGAGTGTGTTTTGAGAAAGACAGTGGCGTGGCGATCTGAAATAAATGAAATAAATGACAGAAAAATACTACATGGTAAAAAATTGACATTCTGTTTCTCGTTGCAAACAAAAAAAAAAAGAAATGGAAAGAAAGGAAGAAAAAAAAACAGGAAAATAGGAATTTTACATTTTAAAACATTTAAAAAAACCATAAAAACTCGTTCACTAACACATTCATTATCATTATCAAGTGCTGATCGTACAGAATCTCCACAACAACGGGCAATGAGGTCTGATCAGTTTCAGGAAATAAAACGATAAAACTGTTTTCTATGAATGTCACGTCTATAAGACTTTATAACACATTATAATCCATTCATAATAGATTATATACATGGCTATAAGTATTATTAAAAATGCATAACACATTATAGCCATATAGCCAAGCTGTGATTGTGATATGTTTGTTAATTAAACATTATACAGTATATATCTTATCATTAATAATAAATATAGTTCCACTATTAAAGTTTGTCAGCTTACTTAGAGCACATAAAGACATGTTATAACTAGTGGTGTCAATCCATTAAAATATCAATCATATTAATCACAATAGAATTCTGTGATTGATTGCAATTAATCACACTTTTTCTTCCTTAAAAAAACAAACAAAAAAAAAAACTAATCTTTTAACGATGAGTATTTAAATTTAAATAAAATAATCAGTTTTACAAAATTATTGTGATAATTAACAACGATATTCTGTCGCTAATCATGAATAAAATCATGATAATTAATATTTTTTTTAAATGCTGATACTTTTGACACTATTTTTGGGAAGGGGACACTACTAATCATATTTTGATACGTTTTAACCGGTTTTGATGGTTTTTAAACTTAAATATTGTAATGTGTTCTGAGTTTCTGAGTTTAAACGCTAGTGTAGCTCCATATTCCACACTAAGCAGCTTGAAAATAGGAAAAAAAAATACTTTTATTAACTGCATGCGTTAAGGTTGACAGCCCTAGTTATAACATAACACAAAAGTGACTATAAATAATATAATATTTAATCAAATATTCCAATAATTTCTTGTAATTGATACACAACACATTTATTAATTTTGGTCACAATTCATAATGCGTTATAAAGGTGTCTATAATGTGTGTGTGTGTGTTTTTTTTTTTTTTTGTATTTGTATCCATATATTAGTATTCATAGCCATGTTTATAATGCCTTATTCCTTAAACTAAATGCATTATATAATGTGTTACGAAGGTGTTTATAGAGTCTAATAGACGTGACATTCCTAGAAAGCAGTGTTACCGATAAAACAGAATAGAAAACAAAATATAAAAGGAAATAAATCAATAGAACAATAGTAGAGCATGATAATAGAACAGCGTGGAACAACAGGAGGATGGGACACAAAGGTATTTTTATTATTATTAATATTCGCCCTCGAAACTCCAGAATCCCAGCTGTGATGGAAGATTATCCATGATTTGAAGGCAGTGACACCGAACTAAATTCACGTACAACTGTGCGACACACAAAAACGTTTCAGGGGGCTTAATGATCAATGATCAATAATCGATAATCAATAATCAAGGGCGATGGCGAGTCAGTACGGCAGTCTTTCTCTGCATGCACACGTTTTCACATCCGTGTCCAGTCTGGTCTCTCCAGCAGGCCAGGCAACGTGAAGAAGAGGAGGAGGAAGAGGAGGAGGAAGATGATGATGAGGAAGAGGAAGAAAAGGAGGAAGAGGAAGGAGAAGAAGAAGAGAAGTCCTCGTGTACCAAACGGCTCCTTATCGAATGCTTATTGAAGAAGTAGAAATGACGGTAATAATAATAACGATGATGATGAAGATGATGCACTTGGTCTGTCTTCTTATCTCTTCTCGTCTTTGTCTCTAAACCCGAAAAGTAGAAATCAAAAAATAATCGCTCCCAAATGGAATAAATCGTCCGTTTTCTCGCTTTTTCTTGCGTTTTTCTCCCCGTTTCCCTCATCATGTTTAATGGCACTAAGAGTACGTAAATTGTAAATTAAAACATCATTTTTTTATTTATAGCTGTCAACGAAAAGGACCGAGAGAGTCCAGAGTCTGGAGTGGTCTCGACGATGATGACGCTTCAGTTTAGGTTCATTTTGGCCCCTTTAAGGAAAAAGAGGAACTTTGGCTCCTGAGGAAACGAAGCCCTGCAGCTTTACAGCATGTCCTCGTGGTCGTCCTCGTAATCTCTGTGGTGATCAAAGTCTGGACTGTGATTGGCCGTCGTCACCAGGGAGAGAGGTCCTTCGTGCTCGTCTGGGTCCAGTGGTTCTTCTTTAACGCTGATGTGATGCCTGCAAACGCAAAGAAATCGTAGAAAATATTAATTAATCGCATTTAATCACATTCAACATCAAAATATGGATCAAAAACTGAACAGTTCTGTTGAATTTTATCTGAGGAGCAGCTTTTACAAATGAATGAACTAATGAATGAATAACTGGCATAAACTTAAAAACTCCCTGTAATTTAAAGATTCAAGGAGTTTTTATTGTCTTTAACATCACATGTGGTACATGAGGTAGAAAAAAAACAAAAAAAAAAAACAATTGTATCCTCACGCTCCAGTGCCACCCAAAAAAGCCAAGTTCATATTCATGAAATTTTAAGAGATCAGAAATCAATATTTGGTGGAATAACCCTGGTTGTTTTTTAATCGCATTTTGTTTCATGCATCTTGGCATCATGTTCTCCTCCACCAGTCTTACACACTTTTGGATAACTTTATGCTGCTTTACTCCTGGTGCAAAAATTTAATTCAGGCACTTTAGGTTGGTGGTCTGATGGCTTGTGATCATCTATCTTCCTCTTGATTATATTCCAGAAGTTTTCAATTTGGTAAAATCAAAGAAACCAAAGAAACTCATCATTTTTAAGTGCTCTCTTATTTTTCTTAATTTTTTTTTTTTATAGAAACATGTTTCTGATGATAGTTCTGATTTCAGGAGAACCAGGCTCTTTATTTTCCACATTCGCCCGGCGACAGTGAGGGAGGGTATTCACTCGCGATTGATAAATGAGGGAGATTAACAACGTGTGACGTGGAGAGGAGAGAATGGACTGTGGCGCTAGGCCGGGACGAGAGTCGAAAGGAGAAAAAGAGAGAGCGAGAGAGAGCGCGAGAGTACGCGAAAGAGAGGGAGAGGGGGCCGGGCCGTCTGTCAGGAACCCGGTGGCGTTGGATCAGCGCGCTGTGTGTTCCTCTTCCCGCTCGTTAACATGCACAACCTGCGAGGCGGGTCCCCGGAGGACGACCTCGCGCGAGTTTCCGTCATTAATCAACTTCAACCCGGAGGAAAAAAAAAAAAAAAAGAAAACGCGAAAGAAAACACAACACGGCGAGCAGACAGCGCCACGCACTCGCGCCTTTAAACGCCGCGCGAAATGAATGCGGCTCCTCACCAAAGTGTCAATAAGGGAGGAAGAAAGGCGCTGGCAGGGAGGCGCGAGAGGAGAAAAGGGGAATGAAAAGGGGTTCGGTGGGAAGGGTGACAAGGAGGCTCGACACAAACGCGAGGCGATAAGAAACAGAGCCCTTACGAGAATAATAACGCTGTCAGCTGTAAACAAGGAACAACATGAACCCCCCGGCCCACAGTCTGGGCAAGGGATTCTCCACAGAGATGAGATCTGCCAAATTTCTCATTATAGAAACACTGCGGGGACACAGAGCGCGAGAGCGTGCGAGAAAGAGAGAGAGAGAGAGCAGGAGCGCGAGAGCAGGAGCAAGAGAGTACAAGCAAGAGAGTGAACAGGAGAGCGCGAGATGCCCTGGCGAGAGTATAGAATATTAGAAGTAGCTGTAGGAGAATCTCTGAGTTAATCAGTGTGTTGTAAACCACATTTAGCAAATGATAATTAGCCTCAAACTCACTCGACTCGAATCATTCCTTCCAATCAGTTCCTCCTTAAACAGCTAAAGCTTTATGACACGCTAACGACACGCTAACGACATGTTAATACGTTTAAAGTACTTAAAATTTTGGCTAACCTGTTTTTGTTTGAGATTACCATTAAGTCATGTCTATTTATCGTATATCATAACAGGCCGAACTGTGTATCTCTTACAAGACTGCAGGGACAGAAAGGTAGCAGGAGCGCGAGAGCACGAGCAAGAGAGCGAACAGGAGAGCGCGAGAGGCCCTGGCGAGAGTGTAGAATATTAGAAGTAGCTGTAGGAGAATCGCTGAGTTAATCAGTGTGTTGTAAACCACGTTTAGCAAATGATAATTAGCCTCAAACTCACTCGACTCGATTCTTTCCTTCCAATCAGTTCCCCCTTAAACAGTTGCAGCTTTACAACACACTAAAATATACCAAATATTATTGAGATCATGTCCATTTATTGTAAGATAAATCGATAATCCAATTATCGTGACAGGCCTTAACTGTATATCTCTTAAAACACTAGACCAGTTAAATTATAGCTGCACCTTTTATTCACCTAAAACTTACAAAACTATCAATTATAGATGACGCTCACACATACCAGAGGTTTACTTTTCCATTAATACCTGAAATATGTTGCAGAAAGAGAGCAGGAGCGCAAGAGCACGAGAGCAAACAGGAAAGCGCGAGAGCACGAGCAAGAGAGCGTCCAGGAGAGCGCGAGAGGCCCTGGCGAGACTGTAGAATATTAGAAGTAGCTGTAGGAGAATCTCTCAGTTAATCAGTGTGTTGTAAAACACATTTAGCAAATGTTAATTAGCCTCAAACTCACTCGACTCGATTCTTTCCTTCCAATCAGTTCCTCCTTAAACAGCTAAAGCTTTACAACACAAATACTTATACATAGTTCCTAAAATTGACCAAATATTACTGAGGTTGTATAAATCGATAAATCGATGATCCAATTATCGTGACAAACTCGACCTGATTCTTTCCTTCCACTCAGTTCCTCCTTAAACAGCTGAAGCTTTACGGCACGCTAACGACACACCAATAGTTTCAAAGTCCTTATGTCCAATAATATTTTTACCAAATATTATTGAGATCTCGTTCATTGGATTAAGATAAATCAATAATCCAATTATCGTGACAGGCCTTAACTGTATATCTCTTAAAACACTAGACCAGTTTATTATAGCTGCACCTTTTATTCACCTAAAACTTACAAAACTATCAATTATAGAAGACGCTCACACGTACCAGAGGTTTACTTTTTACATTAATAGCTGAAATATGTTGCAGAAAGGTAGCAGGAGCGCGAGACCACGAGCAAGAGAGCGTCCAGGAGAGCGCGAGAGGCCCTGGCGAGAGTGTAGAATATTAGAAGTAGCTGTAGGAGAATCTCTGAGTTAATCAGTGTGTTGTAAACCACGTTTAGCAAATGATAATTAGCCTCAAACTCACTCGACTCGATTCATTCCTTCCAATCAGTTCCTCCTTAAACAGATGAAGCTTCCTGCAGTTGAAGCTTTACACCACGTTAACGACGCGCCGTATTCAGAAGCGAATAATAAAAAACGGTGAAAACTCTTCCAGTTCTATCGGTTTCAGATCAAAGTAACTCCACAAGTCCCATCGCCTCCGGTTCTCAATCTCTAGCTGCAGGGCAAACATGAAATTGTTATTATTATGCTATTGAACCGCACGCTGCTCTGGCAATCCCTGCACTTATAATTAAGGCTGAAGCAGTGATTGCTGAGTATCTACATACAGAGAGAGAGAGAGAGAGAATTAATTGCTCTTATCTCCAGTAGAACAGAAGATAAAAAGAAAAGCCCCAGACCGAGGTGGTGCTGGACGCTGGGTGTGTGACTTCAGCGCCTAACACTTGATCTGGTTTTGGAGGTTTTCAGAGGATAGTTTGTCTCGGTAACATAAAAAAACAGCATTCAGTTGATTTTTAATAGATATCCAGTCTCCTAAATATATTAAAAGATGAAGACAGTTTACAGATACTGATTTAAAAGCTCAAACACACCTTAAAATTGCTCTTAATGCTTAATCTCTAAACATTTGCACCCTAAAGGCCTGTGTATTGTTCCATACCAACATTTCTCACCCTCAAACCACATTATAGAACTATTTATATCTACTGAATCATTTTAGGAGGCATTGCAGTGTTTGTTGTCGTTGTAGTGAATCATTTGCAATATATACTGAAACAGTTTACTAAACACTGAATCATTAAATCTTTATACTGAGTCATATATAGTAAATAACATATTTTAGTTACTAAATAATTTAGATGAGTTACTTAATCATTAATTCTACTAATAATTAGTTATTTATAGCAGTTACGGAATCATTTTAGGAGTTACTTAATTTAACTATATACTAAATAATTTATTACTGAATCATTTATAGCAGATAATGAATCATCTAAAGTAAATGACATTTCAGTTACTAAAATTTAAATCTAAATCAGTTATTTAGTCATCAATACTGAATCAGTTACAGCAGTTTCTGAATAATTTTAGGAGTTATTGAATCATTTGTAGTATAAACTATATTATTTACAGCAGTTCCTAAATAAATACAACTATATACTGAATCATCTATTGCTGAATCATTTAGATTAGACACTCAGTTATTTGTACTGAAACAATTTAGAAATTCACAGAATCATTTGTAGTATGTATTGAATCATGTGTTTGTAGTAGTTACTCAGTTATATACAGCAGTTACAGTATTTACAACAGTTACTGAATCATTTGAGGAGTTATTGAATCATTTGAGGAGTTATTGAATCATTTGCAGTATACTAAATTATGTGTAGAAGTTGTTCAATCAGTTGTTCTATACACTGAATCGTTTTTAGTAGATACTCAATCATTTAGATCGATTACTGAATCATTAATACTGAATCATTTAGAATAGTTACTGAACCATTTTAGGAGTTATTAATTCTTTTGCAGTATATACCGTATTATTTGTAGTATTTGTTATTGATTGCTTTGCAGTATATGCTGAATCATTTGAGGCGTTATTTAATATTTTGCAGTATATACTGAATCATTTATAGTAGTTACGAAATCATTTGAGGAGTTCCTGGATCCTTTGCAGTATATATAATGAATCATTTGTAGTATTTTCTTAATCATTTGAGTTACGTAATCTTTTGCAGTATACATACTGAATCATTTGTCGTAGTTTCTAAATCATGTGTAATAGTTACTGGATCATTCACAGTATATACTTAATCAATAGTAAGAGTTAATAAATCTTTGTGCAACATATACTGAATCATTTGCGGAATTACGGAATCATTTGAGGAGTAACTGGATCTTTTTCAGTTTATACTGAATCATTTGAGGAGTTAATGAATCTTTTGCAGTTTATACTGAATCATTTGAGGAGTTAATGAATCTTTTGCAGTTTATACTGAATCATTTGAGGAGTTAATGAATCTTTGTGCAACATATACTGAATCATTTGCGGAATTACGGAATCATTTGAGGAGTAACTGGATCTTTTTCAGTTTATACTGAATCATTTGAGGAGTTAATGAATCTTTTGCAGTTTATACTGAATCATTTGAGGAGTTAATGAATCTTTTGCAGTATATACTGAATGATTAGTAGTGGTTCTGAAGACTGTACCATGAGTTTACAGTAAGATGTGTTTTTTACATTACATTACATTTGGCAGACGCTTTTGTCCAAAGCGACTTACAATATTGAAGTGCAAATAATAGAAGAGGTTAAGTACAAAAATAATAGAAGTTAAAAATAAAGCATCTATAGATAGGGCCTTAAGGAGGTCAGAGGGAAATAATGGGATAGAGGAGTAGAGAAGAGGAAGAAGGAGATGAGGTTAGAAGTAGTTTGTTAGAGGTGTTAGGAGAGTAAGTGCTCTTTGAAGAGCTCAGTCTTCAGGAGTTTCTTAAAGATAGTGAGAGATTCTCCTGATCTGGTAGTAGAAGGTAGTTAGTTAGAGGTGTTAGGAGAGTAAGTGCTCTTTGAAGAGCTCTGTCTTCAGGAGTTTATTAAAGATAGTGAGAGATTCTCCTGATCTGGTAGTGGAAGGTAGTTTGTTCCACCATTGGGGAACTCTGTATGAGAACAGTCTGGATTGCTTTGTGTGAATGTTTGTTTGGTAAAGCGAGGCGACGTTCATTGGAGGAGCGCAGCGGCCGGGAGGTAGCGTAAGTCTTCAGGAGCGAGTGCAGGTAGGAAGGAGCTGTTCTGTATCACCTTGTAGGCGATTGTAAGAGTTTTGAATTTGATGTGGTTTTTAACCACAGCGCAGCTACATGAATCTTTTGGCAGGGTTCGAGGCGTCTCTCTCTCTCTGGTCTCATTGTTTTCCTCGGGGTGGCTCAGAGGTCTTTAGGGACGTGTTGTGAGTCTGGTTCGGGTGCAGAACGGAGGGCAGCTCTGTCATCTTCTATTCACCACATTTGTAAATATTTAAAGTAAATGGAGGCAATAATTAGGGAGCGAGGCGGCGCAGTACAGCACAGTGCAGCACGTTATTGACCTGCGATAAAACACAGTTTATAAACTCAGCTCTTAAAATAACAGAGAGGCTATTTTCTTTATGATCCGCCCCAGACTGAGAACTTTCCAAAAGGTGGAGTTTCCTCTGGAAGGAGTCAGAGTCAGGGCTGGAGCAGATACACAGCACTTCACCATTTCTACTGAACTACAACACTGCACAACACTTCCTGTTAATCCTGCACTTATAATGCATTATATGGCATGAATAATACTGCATAGCATCATGACTATAGAAAGCTATTAATAGAAAGTAATAAATAAATATAAACTTAAATATAATGCATTTTATGGCATGAATAAGTCAAGTCGAGTCAATACCTTATAATGACTATAAAAAGCTTGTATTAGCACTTATAGCGAATACAGTGTATTATATTGCATACACAATGCATTACAATGACAAACATGAGCTTTTATACAAATTAAATAGGACATATAGCATCCTATAACAAATTTTAGGAAGTTAAATGAATGACTATACAAGCTAATGACAGTCATTGTAACACATTATGTATGCCATATATTTCAAGTACTTGCATTATAGGACACTATATGTCCCAATAAGTCCTGAATTATTTTACAAACTTATAATTGTCATTATAAAGTAATAACTATGGCTTATAATTGGCACATAATGACCATCATAAGCTTGCATGACAATAAGAATAGCATCATAGTGCAAATCATCATGCATCATTCCATGCATTATAATTTATAATACAAGCTTTTGCCGTTCATTATACCAGATTGTCATATAATGCATTATATGATATATGTCACAATATGAATACCTTATAATGAATGGTAAAGCTAGTATACGTAATCATGACGCACAATATAAAGTTGCATGTCTTTGTAAGTACTTTTTAATTATTATACAAGCTAATTATTCTTAAGACATTATGCATTATATGGCATACATAATACCTTACGATGACAGTCATAAGCTTGTATAACGGTTTGTGCATGGTATGACATACCTTACAATGAGTCATATGAACTATATTACAAGCTTAAGTACTTATAGCAACATATAGTGTCATACAATGCATTATAAGTACAAACAACATGTTAAGCAAGCTTATGATGGTCATTATAATGCCTTTATTATATGATTATTATATGATTATACATGTTTACGTTAGTCATTATGGGGTATTGTATGTGTCATATTGTGAAATATGGCATCATATAATGTCTTTTATGGCATACATAATACTTTAAAATGGCCATCATAAGTTATAATAAAGTCCATAATAATTCCTAAGTACTTATAGTGATATTTAGTGTGAGACCATGCATTATAGATACTTACAACTTATTATACAAGTTTATGACTGTTGTTATAAGGTATTACGTTGTATAGTGCATTATAACCCACTATAAGTGCTTATAAGTACTAATATCTTATTTCTAAGGGAAATTACTCTATATAATGAGTAATTAAACCCTTATGTGGTTAAAACCTGCAGAAAGAACACTGTGTGAGTATCTGGGGGGGGGGGGTTAAAGACTCACATAGCTGGCAGGGGGGAGCGTCCGGGGCTGCTGTCGGATCCGTTGCTGTTGCCGTGGTCCAGAGCCCCGTTCATCTCCTCTCGGATAGCGTTAGCGAGCGAGTTAAGAGTGGGGCTTCCGATGGAAGCAGTAGTGTAGAGAGGTATGCTGTTTTCTGCCATGGAAGCCTGAAAAAGGATGGAGCGAGGGGGGGAATTAGAAGAGAAGAAGACTAGTAGGAATGCATATAATATAATAATGTATAAATTCATTAATCTCACAGCTTTATATGGTTAAGCAAATAAAAAATAAATAAATAAACATCAGAACCTTTCGTTAAAGATAGCTAAGATTTAAAGGTATGCAGTGTGTGTGTGTGTGTGTGTGTATAGAGATTGTGTGTGTTACCTGGAATGCAGCCGAGAGGGCGGGACCATATCCCAGACTGGTCTGGATATTTTTCACTAGAGCCGGACTTCTGCAGAAAAATTACCAAAACAATTCAGAATACAACAGGATCTGAAAAAAAAATCCTGGTATAAAAGCATTTTTTTTTTTTTTTTTTTTTTTTACAAATCTCTTCTCAATATAAGACCTACAGTAAATAAACAAATGCATACTCAATAGTTTGTTTGACCATTTACACTGCAAAATGAATAAATAAATAAATAAATAAAAATAAAATCCATTTATTTAGAATCATAAAAAGGGAAATTATCTAATTTCAAGGCAATACATCTTAATTTTGTGCTCTAAGAATGTTTGTCTTAATAAGCGTTGTTTACGTGTACATTTATTTAGCTTAGGAATAATGATCTTAAACAGACTCAAAAAAACACTAAAAAATTAACATTTCAAGTTAAGAAGCTGCTTTTCTTATTTTTTTTAAAGAGGTTGAAAAGACGTTTATGTTAGGTCTTATAAATGTGTTTTCAGCCTCTTTTTCTGAAGAAAAAAAATAATAATACTAATTAATAATAAAATCTATTCAACTTTCAGTTTCAAACATTTTATAATCATGTTTTAACCAAACAAATAATTGATGGTATATCAGTGCAAACCTCATAGTTACACTGTTTTCAAAATGCTATTTTTTAAATCAATTTTACAAAAGAAAAATATTAAATTTGGTCACATGAAGCAGACTTGACTAGACTGGTGACTTTTTGTTTGCTTTTTTAAAATTCATATTAGTTTTCTAATATAGCAAATAATTATTGTTGGTGTTTATAAAACATACTGAATAATTTTAATGTACAATGCATTTACAGCTTGCAAAAAAAATTTAATTCTTATTTTTCTCTCTGAAAAGATTTATAGACTTATAGAATTAGATAATAAGATAAAGCAATGTGGTGTATAATTTGAGGCCTAGAAAATCAATAATATGTATAATATACAATATATACAGTAATATACATTATTGCACATTTAAATCACATATTAATGCATCACAGATTACAGAAATTATACTGAAGCAGAATACGACAAATAAACAGCAGTTTAAAGCTCTATAAACATATGATGATGATGAGCACATGGTGATGCACACAGGAGCAGCAAAGCATGCAGGGATATGATAGCAAAGAGGGGGCGGGGCCAGGCAGGGAAAGGGGCGGTGCTTACTGTACAGGTAGCTCGTTGAGGTGTTTCCGTGGGCGACCTCGCTGTACGTGGCGGCCGCGTTTAAACTCTTCTTCGTCTACGGTCCAAAAGGACCCAAAGTCATCCTCGACTCTTATAAAGCACTTATGTAGGGAGAGATTGGTGCGCACTGCACCCTGAGAAATGGAGGGAGCACCAAGCAAGGCGGAAAGGGCGGATGCAATGATCAGACAGACAGACAGACAGACAGATAGACAAACAGACAAGAAAATGTTCAAATGAGGCGGATAGGGGAAATGCATGACCACAAACAAGCCACTGTAGGAACCAGCAAGGTAGCGACGCAACGCCAACGCTAGCAAAAGGGGGGTCAGCACAGCACAGCACAGCACAGGCGATGATGACAGCATGGAATTGCATCCCATCAATCAATTAACACCACAGACACGGGATTGGGCAGCCAGGCTAATTAAGCACAGCGTTGGAAAGATGAAGAACCTACCCGCTGATCTTTTGAGGCCTTCTCTTTTGGAATTCTAGCTCGTCGACGGTCCATACCGCCCCTTTAACGTTTTCTACTCGCACAAAACACTTGTGAAGACTAAGGTTATGCCGCACTGCGTTCTGCGGTTGGTGTAGGAGAAAAAAAGAAGAAGAGGAGCGACAAGAAACAAACCAACAGTTAGAACTTCAGTTTCTGAATCAGTTTCTCTGATTTTGCTATTATTAGGTTTATGTTTGAGTAAAATGAAAATGAGAAATGGCTGAAATAACAAAAAAGATGCAGAGCTTTCAGACCACAAATAATGCAAAAAAAAACCTTCATATTCATAAAGAGAGTTTTACGAGTTCAGAAATCAATATTTGGTGGAATAACCCTGGTTTTTAATCACAGTTTTTTCTGCATCTTGGCATCATGTTCTCCTCCACCAGTCTTACACACTGCTTTTGGATAACTAACTATGCTGCTTTACTCCTGGTGCAAAAATTCAAGCAGTTCAGTTTGGTGGTTTGATGGTTTGTGATCATCCATCTTCCTCTTGATTATATTCCAGAGGTTTTTAATTTGGTAAAATCAAAGAAACTCATCATTTTTAAGCCTTTTTTGAGCTGTATATTTATTGGTGCCAATAAGGTTTTTATTGCACTAAAATAAGGACAGTTTTAAGCTCAAATTATTAACCAAATTTGGCGTCTCCAAGAACATCCAGTAACACTTTCTATGAATGTCATCTTTATATAAGACTCTATAAACACTCACAATACATTATAATGCATTTATAAGGCATTATAAACATGGCTTTAGATATTTGGCTTTACAAAAATGTTTAACTCATCATAGCCATGTTTATTATGCATCATGAACTGTGATTATAACATATACGTCAATACTAAGAAACTCAGTCCCAGGTTACAATTTAAAATAATCCTATAAATATATTTTTAACCACTCATAAATTATTCTTGTCTTCAATATAACATTAGTTATAGTCAGTTATAATGTATAACAACAGGTCATATACTTATAACAAGAAAAATGACAGACTTTCATTGTGTGAGTAGATTATTAACGATAGATATATACTTTATACATTTTAACATATGTATAATAATAAGCACAGCTTATAATGCATTATGATCAAGTCATAATGCTTAATAAACATGGCTATAATGGGTTATGCATTTTTATAATACATGTTTATGATGCCTTTGGAATGTGGTTATAGAGTCTAATAGAGATGACATTTATAGAAAGTGTTACCGAACATCTTTTTCTTTCCCATTTTAACATTGTTCTTTAAAGAACAATTAAAGAACCAAAGGTGGTTCTTCTGTAGCCTAACCCAAAGAAACTTCCAAGGACACATACAGTAAAAACCCATTACACATCACAGTAAAACATCATTCATGAAGTTATTGTAGTCATTATAGATGCTGGACATTTATAACAGAACACAGTTAGACGACATTAGAAGAATGTAAAATAGAAAATGGTGTTTTCTGATAGTGCATTCAGAACCACACCGACTCACTGCAGAGATAAATCAATTGAAACTCTTTCCGCGAGGTTTTTTAAACACGGCGCTGAAGGTCTAACGCGGGTTTCAAGGATGTGCTTTTGCTTTTCTTTCACTGTATCACATTAAAGCTCTCGCTGGAATTACTCATTAATGCTGTCAGGTTAGAAACTCAGCTTCCAACTTTCTCTCTCCAAACACTGAGAAACACAGAGGAGGCAGTGGTTGGTGAGGGGATTGAACGGACCACCTTAAACCGCAAACAAAATTCCAGACTGCACAAACAGACGCTCAAATAAACACCAGTCTCTGGCCCGTCGCTTTCTCTCTCTCTCTCTCTCTCTCTCTCTCTCTGTGCCGAACAATGAGGGGAAACTACACAATTATAACATGCTGCTCTGTTTAGAGTTCATAATTTACCTTTTCATCAGGCCCATTTGCACCGTACGCGAGCAATATTTAGTAAATAAAGCGCGGGTTGACGGATGGCCGTGCACGGCGGGGCTGTCAGCGCGGCGCTTTATCATTCGCTTGTGGTAAAAGTGGGAGATAGTTCATCATTTCCTGCCTCGCTGCGAAGCGGAAACTCCAACGCTTCAGCTCAAATGCAAATAATGTACAGAAAAGAAAAACGCCGGCGAGAGGAAAACATCCTACTCGAGTGACCAGATTCCCCTCAAAGCTACTGAAAAGCGTCCAGAGTAAACAGCCGAAATACGGCTAAAATAAACTCGTGAACAGCGCGCCTCGTCCAGCTCTGCTCTGAGTAAGCGTCATTAAGCTGAACGGTATTTAAGGGGAAAAATGCTGTAATTTGTTTTATTTTTTATGGTCATTTGATTGTGGAAAAAAAAAAAGCAGTCATAAAACGAATTCCCTGTTTGGGTTACAGACGCAGTGAAACAATGGAAGATTCCAGACGATCCGCTGGAATTACGGAAAGCTGGGTGCTATTTGTCTCTTGCATGTTTTTTTTTTATGTATTATTTGTACTGAACTTGACCTTTTCTCACTGTGAGGGAATTGCTTTGTTTAAAACTAAATAAAAAAATAAAAAAAATAAAGAAAAGAAAGCTGATACAAAGGGTTTCTCAAAGGATATCGAATAAGATCCTCTTTTGATCCCATAAAGAAACATTTTTAATGAAATGTTTTTATCAACTTTTATCAACTCTTTCACAAAAATGGTTCTTCTCTATGGCATCACTAAAAAAAAGATCCCTTTGTAGCAGTTTTTATATATATATTTTTTTATTGTGTACGATGTGAACTGGTATGGCCGTCTATTTAAAGGCTTTACACTTAAACACACACACAACTCTATAAACAAATTTTTTTTAAGAGTTTGTTGCATGCAAAACCAAATTTACTACTAAAATCAAAACCAATATTACATTACATTACATTACATTACATTACATTTGGCAGACGCTTTTGTCCAAAGCGACTTACAATAGGTCTAATAAGTGTTTCAAAGATCTGATTTTCTTAGTTTTATCCTGCTGTACTCTCTCTCTCTCTCAGACTCTGGCTGCTGATGGAGAAGATTCATCAGATTTCTCTCATTTTATCACAATAGATTGTCATATCACTGGACTTGCCATCAGTTCCGAAACAGACTGGACTCTAATTAACACATTTTTCTTGAGAAAACCCTGTGATATAACCATGTACAGGCTTGTATGTATCAGTTGGAATGGAATGAAGTACTTATTAATGCTAATGCACATTAATTCAGACCAGAAAGGAGAGAGAGAGAACAGAAAACAAGGAAATAAATGCCATTGTATTGTATTTTTAGTAATAAAACATGTTGAGTCATGACTAAGTCTTACTTTTTAGCGTCAACTTAGAAGAAGCATTCAAGACCATACTGTAAGTAGCAGTCTCTACCCGAGTCTAAGTGGATTTTTTTACATGTTGTACCACATTTACTGCTAAGATCAAAGTCTAGTGGGTCTAATAAAAGTTTCAAACATCTGATTTGCTTTATTTTCTTTATCACTGAAATCATTGATAGATGCTATAAGATTCCAACATTTGGGACTTTCAAACAGTTCAAACTGTATTTATTTCCACACTACATACAATTATTTGAGTGTTGCCTTAGAAGAAGCATTCAAGACCATACTTTAAATTGTTGTCCACAAAAGTCTTTTGTTTTTCTGTGAGTTTTTTTTTTTACATGTCGTACCAAATTTACTGCTAAGATCAAAGTCTAATGGGTCTAATAAAGGTTTCAAACATCTGATTTTCCTCATTGTATTACTTTAAATGATCCTTTTCCTAAAAGCATTGCTAATGCTATGACTTTCCAACATTTGTGACTTTCCATCAGTTCAATAAATAAGAAAATTGGGGACCTTCTATTTTTATATTCCCTTTTTAGTGTATCTGTTTTAATTGTATTTATTCCCACACTAGTTTTCTTGAGAAAACCCTGTGATGTAACCATATACAGGTTTGTATGTAGTTGGAATGGAATGAAGTACTTATTAATATTAATGCACTTTAAGTCAGACCAGGAAGGAGAGCAAGAGCAGGAAATAATTTACTTTCTTAGTAATTAAACATATCAGTCATAGTCAGTGTTTATTTTTCCACTAGGTACGATATATTTGGATTCCCAAAAAACATACTTGTGTAAGTGTGAAGCCTTTAAATAGTCTTACTTTTTTATTTTAATTTTTTAAACATGCCGTACCAAACTTACCGCTGAGATCAAGGTCTAATGGCTCTAATAAAGGTTTCAAACATCTGATTTACTTCATTTTATCACAATAAATTGTCCTATCACTGAGATCACTGATCAATGCTATGATCTTTCCACATTTAGGACTTTCCAACAGTTCAGGAAATAAGAATATAAGTGTCTTCCTATTTTTATATTCACTTTTTAGTGTATCTAAAGAAGACCTTTAAAGGGTTGTCCACACAAGTCTGAAAGTTATTTTGTGTTTTTGTTTTTTTATTTATTTATTTTTTTACACATGCTGTACCAAACTTACCTCTGAGATCAAGGTCTAATAAGGGTTTCAACATCTGATTTTCTTCATTTTATCACAATAAATTATTTTATCACTGAAATTATTGATCATTGATGAATGCTACGAGCTTCCAACTATTTAGGATTAATTTCCAATAGTTCAAGAAATAAGAAAATAAGTGAACTTCTGTTTTTATTTTTAGTAATAAAACAGCCATGATTCAATAGATCTTACTTTTTAGCGTATTTGTTTTAGCTTTTTATTTCCACACTACATACGATCATTTAAGTGTTGCCTTAAAAGAAGCATTCAAGACTATAGATTAAATGGTTGCTCACACAAGTCTTAGTTTTCCTGGATTTGGCTGTACCAAATTAACTGCTGAGATTAAGGTCTAGTGGGTCTAATAAGGGTTTCAAATATCTGATTTTCTTCATTTTATCACAATAAATTGTCATATCTAAAATCTTTGCTTCCAACCTTTGGGGCTTTCCATCAGTTCAGGAACTTCTCAAGGAGAGAGAGAGCAGGGAATAATTTACTTTTTAATAAACTTTCTACCAAACTGGGCTCTCCTAATGGGAGAGGTCTTACTTTTTAGCGTATATATTTTCACTATATTTTAATATGATTTGATTAAGTGTGAAGCCTTTAAATTGTTTTAGTTTTTTGTTGTTTTTTAACATGCCGTACCAAACTCTAGTGGGTCTAATATGGGTTTCAAACATAAGATTTTATCACAGTAAATTGTCACTGAAAAACAAAAAAAAAAAAATCACCGAAATCATTGATTAATCCTATGAGTTTCCAACATTTGCGACTTTTCAACAGTCGAGCACACTCTATGATGTAACTGTATACAGTTTTATATGCAGTTGGAATTGAATGAAGTACTTAAAAATAGATGTTTTACACTAATAATTTTTAGTAATAAAACGGTCATGACTCAATACATTTTAGTGTATTAGTTTTAACTGTATTTATTTCCGCACTACATACGATTACTTGAGCTTTGCCTTAGAAGAACCACTTTGGATTCAACAAAGAACCAAAGACTATACTTATGTACGTGTTTTAATGGTTTTAGTTTTATTTTATTGTATTTATTTATTTTTTAATCATCACAACAAATTGTCCTATCACTCAAATCATTGATCGATGCTTCTTGAGAAAACCCTGTGATGTAACCATATACAGTCTTGTATGTATCAGTTGGAATGGAATTAAGTGCTTATTAATGCTAATGCACATTAACTCAAAACCAGGAAGGAGAGCAAGAGCAGGAAACAATGGAAATAAATGACCTTCTATTGTATTTTCAGTAATTAAACATAGTCATGACTTAATAAGTCTTGCTTTTCAGTGTATTTGTGTTAACTGTATTTATTTTTACACTACATGTGATTATTTAAGCGTTGCCTTAGAAGAAGCATCCAAGACCATACTTTAGTTTTTTTTTTTTTTTTTTTTTTGTCTTTTTAGTTAAATAAGATAAACGCTATGAGTTTCCAACGTTTAGGCTTTTTTTCATCAGTTCAGAAACAGACTGGACTTCTTGAGAAAACTCTTATGTAACCATATACAGTCTTGTATGTATCAGTTGGAATGGAATGAAGTACTTATTAATGCTAATGCACAGAGAGAGAGAGAGAGAGAGAGAGAGAGAGAGAGAGAGAGAGAGCAGGAAACAAGGAAATAAATAAATTACCTTCCACGTTGCTGCATTTCGCCGGAAATATGCAAACATTCGTGTGAACCAGTTGTATATCTCGTTTAGTGTTAGCTGTTTTTCCGGTGACTCAAGTATCGCCTGGAAAAGAAAAGCACACAAACACAAACGCTGATAAGCAACAATTCATTTTCCACTTCCGCTCCAGAGCCCAGCTTTAAACAAAGGGAGATACGGGGTGGGGGGGGTTGCGTGTTCGGGCCGCGTTTATTTTAATAGTGCATGTAAAACAGGCGGGCGCTGATCCGCTACCGGCTACCAGCTACTTTGTTTACCCGACGCTTTCTCTCTTTTTTTATTTTATTTTAGCGAGGCCTCATTCAAATGCTGCCATTTGAATACATCCTTTCCCGCTAAGCGACCAGAACAAGCGAAAACTATTTTGCGGGGGCCAGATTACAGCGCGGCAATTATCCCAGAGCCCAGATTAATGCCCGCGCGATGGCAGATTAGCCGCCCGGCTACGATAATTGACTGGGCATCTTAAAGACGCTGCAGCCCCGCTGTTGTGTGAAATGAATTTGGTAATAATCACATTGGCTGTAATGCTTCATCAAAAGCAATTGTTATATATGAGTTTTTTTCTCTTCTTCTTCTTCTCAACCCCCCACCCCCCTCTTAACCCACACCCTGCTCTGTGAGTGGCGAGAGCACCCTGCGCCCGTTTTCCGTTTACAGATGGTTAATCATGTGTCGCACGGATAAATTGTATTTGAAATTTAACTGGGTAGGTTTGAGAGAAAAAAAGAATGACAGAACGCAAGAAAAATAAAAGTTTAAACTAAAATGCAAATATGGTATTATAGTTTTTATGGTTTATTATTATTATAAGTTCATTTTATTTATGTATTAGTTTTAATAGTTTTAATGTTTTATTTAACCTGTTAATTTAATTTAAATAAATATAAAGGTAAAACCTAGGGTCACAATAAAGGTCACAAATAATAATAGCACTTTCCAAAGTAATAAACAGACATTGTTAAATGGTTAAAAAATGCCTTAACTAATCATTAATTTACACTATTTAAGACTTATTAATTATAAATATTTATTACTAAACAAAATAAAAATGAATGGATATATTAGTGTAAATATGTATTATAATGATTGATAATGATCTCAACAATTAGTTGAGACTTTTTTTGTAATACATGAAACATAAAATAAATGAATAAATAAAAAATAAATGAAAACTAATTCATCATTTATTTTTTTGCATTAAGACTGTAAGAAAACTTAATTTCTGTATTAAGCTAACGTTATTTGGGATAGAACTAAGGTTAGCAGAGAGCTAGCTAATGTTACGAGGGAGAGAACTTGGGTTTGAATAGAGCTGGCAAACATTAGCCTCGAGCTAGCTAATGTTACTGGGGAGAGAAATAAGGTTAGCGTAGAGCTAGCTAACATTAGCGGTGAGCTAGGTAACATTTGTACATATTCTGCAACACAATGGAACAGAATTGAAAAAGCAAATTGATAACGAAGGAAAACGTTAAGTTTTAATTTTCTATACAATAAATTATTTTTTACTTAAGAAGTTTTCGGGCCTTAAATTACATTTATTGAGGTTCTAAAAAGTTCTTAAAGAGCCTTAAATTTGACTTTTAAAATGGAGCAAGAACCCTGTTAAACTGTATAAATTAATTAAAATTATATACATTATTTATATTTCATTATTAGCTTAAATTTAAAGATTGGTGTCAGAAGTGGCTCATTTTGTCCTGTGATTAAACTGTGACTATTAGATTGTGTTGCAGTGTTGCACAATAAAGCGGTGTGTGTGTGTGGGGGGCTGGGGGTTGGGTGTGTGTGTGTGTGTGTGTGTGTATGTGTGTGTGCATGATGAATATTTATGATATGGTCTTCTAAAGCATGCACAGAGTGAGTTTGCAGTAAATCAGCCTATCAGAAGACAGGACGACACTTACCTGTCGTATTAACGATGCATACGTGAACGGAGGACGAACATCTGCGTTCATGTAGAACTCCTTGTTTTGAACGATATCTGTTAAAAAAAAAAAGATAGAAATGATCAGTCTGTAAAAATTAGTTTATTTAGCTTTCTAAAAAAAATAAATAAATAAATTATCCCATTTTCTCCCATATTTAGAGAGTCAATTAATAGATATGAAGTACACTCTCTCTCTCAGACTCTGGCTGCTGATGGAGAAACAGCACGACCTACTGTACTCTCTCTCTCTCTCTCTCTCTCTCTCAGACTCTGGCTGCTGATAGAGAAACAGCATGATCTACTGTACTCTCTCTCTCTCTCTCAGACTCTGGCTGCTGATAGAGAAACAGCATGATCTACTGTACTCTCTCTCTCTCTCTCTCTCTCAGACTCTGGCTGCTGATAGAGAAACAGCATGATCTACTGTACTCTCTCTCTCTCTCTCAGACTCTGGCTGCTGATGGAGAAACAGCATGATCTACTGTACTCTCTCTCTCAGACATAAACCAGCCTTTAGTCTATGGTACCTGAGGTGTATTCTGTACTATGGATGTTCACCACTTCTTGTTTGAGAGGCCTTTAGCCCAGAGAAGTTCATGTGTCCAGCTAAACTATTTTTGAGAAGTCCATTTCTATACATGATTGGCATGTCACAAGTGGTTGCAGGTAAACAACATGCCGCTTCTCAAAAGGTCATATTTACATATATGGTAAAGCTGTAAATAGGGTGGTTGGAATTTTTTAGGCATGAGAGCTATAGGAGTGACTGTGAGGGACTATTTAAACGGTTTAGACTACAAGACTGGGAGGGAGAAAAACCTGGGACACCGAGAATTGACAAGCTCTCTCCCACACTTTGCTTCTGATTGAAATAAATATTTATTCCGGTTAAGAAGACAGTGTGTACTGAGTTTTATTTCAAGAAACAACAGCCTTCCAAGAACACCCAAAGAGGAGTCCACAAGAAACAAGAAGACACAACATACCACTTGGATTAAAATAATTAAATTTGTAAATGAAATAAATTTTAAGACAGTTTTTATAATTTAAAAGCTGTACCTGGAGATATAGGCATGTTGTACTTGTCGGTGTAGCGGCGGCGGATGGGTCCCACGCTGTGTAAGCTGGTGGGCGTTATGACCGAGTGGGCCTGGGACAGCGGCGTGAGCGGGGCGGTTGGCGTGGTGGGGGTCTGGGGCAGGCTAAGGGGCGGCGACGCCGCGGGAGCCGCCTTTGACACCAGGTTAAGCTGGAAACACAGAGAGAAAAAAGAAGAGACATGATTGGATGGGAGTATTAATCACTGATTGGCTGGGCAGGATGATGCTAGAGTTGCACAATATATCGTTTTAGCATCGATATCACAATAGACACAGTGTATAAAGTGCAATGGTTTGTCCAATGTTTGATATTTTTAATTCTGTGACACTGCATGATTAACTTTTGGTGTATATATATATATATATATATATATATATATATATATATATATTTTTTTTTTTTTTCCCCATAAAAGGGGTGTTTAAGCCATGAACAGTCTGTGTAAGAATAAGGGTCACAAATGATTTTCAAATGATGCCTCAACTAATATTTTTAATACTTCTTACAAAATAATTATGAAACTCACTCAGTTTGTGACTGAAAATTGAGGAATAATGCACTAAACGAGTCACAGAAGAAACTTTGAAGGAGAGTTTAAAGTTATTTTCTATAATTAATCACAGGTCCTCACTGGAGAGTGATACTGCTGCAGTTTTTAGAAACGGTAGGATTTATTTCTAGCTTAATATATGCTTTACTGCTGGGTGTTCGTGCTATTTGGATACAGTTTGGGACACTTGGAAACGTTTTTAACACTCTTTGGTTAATCTTTAATAAAACTCAAGTGATTATAGGTAGCTCAATAAAATTTTGGCTTCTCATGGACAAGTAGTTATTGCACCTGTGCAAGCAGAATTAGTTTGATATCATCATGTTATTTAAAGATACGATGATTTGTATGTGAAAACTTTAAATTAATTATTGATTATATGTTTTAGTGATTTTTCAAAAACATTTAATTTACCAAAAACTGAAAACCAGTGATTCCATTGTTGGACCCCAAGTATCTACTTTCATATGAGCCATTAACCACCAGTGTACAGTGTAAACAGAGGGACCCTCAAAACAGGCGAAAATTTCACTTGAAAAGGGGTTAAAAAGTATGCGCACGTTAGTCTCTGGGAGGCGCTGGTAAGCAAGGTAAGACGGATAAACACTTCAGAAATGAGTAGCGTTTTCAAATATTTTAGAAATAAAAAGGTTTAAAAAATGTCTATGTAAAATCGCATTAAAACTGTAATTCGAATGAACTGAAGCACTAATATATCGCAATGACAATTTTTCCTCAAATATCGCACAGCCCTGGATGACAGATGATAGATGATGCGCACCAGTGTGGTGCTGCTAATTGAGAACATGCCCTTCAGTCAACCTCGGGAGCTTTGTGGGGTTCGGGAGGCGCGAGAGTTTACACGTTTGTAAACACGAGGAGCTGTGGGTGAACTGTCGCTCCTGCCCTTTATCTGTGCAGGAGAGACGCTGTTGCACCTTCCCTCTTTCTCTTCTTTCCTCTTTCCCTTCTTCCCTCCCTCCCTGTTGTCTCTTTTGTTTGATTTGCTGGATTCTTTGGCGCCTCTTCAGTTCTCCCCTCTCTCTCTCTCTCTCTGACTGCCTCTCGCTTGCTCTCGCGCTCTCGGCAGCAGCAGAAGCAGAGGCAGGTCTTAGTCTTGCCGGCTGACAGCGTCTGTTTCCCACCCCTGAGAGCCTCCTAATAAGCCTGAGACAGAGAGGCCAAACTAGACTAATTACAGGCTGCAACTGTATTAGAAGAGCCCCAATTAGCGGCTACTTATGGAGGTGATACCGTGGTTAAACGCCACGTCTACGTGACCCTCCTCAGCGGGGCCGAGCTGAAGAAGGATGAGAGCGTTTGGACGTTGTAAAAAAGAGAAAAAGAAAAGAGGGGGATCTTCACTTATTGCTCTTTTTCACCGATTACTCTTTTTCCTTTTACTTTTCTTCTCCTTTTTTATCAAGTGGAAACAAAAAGAAAGGGGCGGGCGGGTTATTAGTAAGCAGTGAGCTCTAAGTGGTACACACACTCCTGGGTACGTGACTCTCAGCAGCTGTACACATGCAGGATATTGGATATCTGCATCTGCATCGTCCCAGAATTCCCAAATCGCTGCACTCCTAAACACAATGCCAATTTTTCTCCAAATTTTGCACAACTCTAGATGCACATGCATGAAACTAGACTAATTACAGGCTGCAACTGTATTGGAAGAGCCCCAATTAGCGGCTACTTATGGAGGTGATACCGTGGTTAAACGCCACGTCTACGTGACCCTCCTCAGCGGGGCCGAGCTGAAGAAGGATGAGAGCATTTGGACGTTGTAAAAAAGAGAAAAGAGAAAGAGGAAAGAGGAGGATCTTCACTTATTGCTCTTCTTCCTCTTTTTCTTCTTGTTTATCAAGTGGAAACAAAAGAAAGTGATGGGTGGGTTGTTAGTAATAATGCTTTAGAAGGTAAACTGATTAAGCCGCGAGCTCTAAGTGGTACACTTCCTCTTGATTATATTCCAGAGGTTTTCAATTTGGTAAAATCAAAGAAATTCATCAATTTTAAGTGCTCCCTTTTTTTCCCAGAGCTGTCCATGCATATATATATATATGATATGATCATACTAGTATCACCATATTATTGGTCAAGCAGTGTATCGGTTCATCCCAAAAAGCAGATACTGCACTCTCTACTGCAGCAGCATTTATACACTTACACACTTACAGCACATTCACACTTTTCATCATAATAACTAGAAAAAAAGACACTATTAAAAGTAGAAGTCTTTTCTTTAGAGAAATCGCTAATAAAACCTTAAAACTGGAGAAAACTGCTACAGGAAGACGTCTGGCTGACCCACATGGAAACAGCAGCTTTAGCCTTTAGCTCAGATTAACATGATTAACTATTTACATTGTAGATTCTCACTGAAGCATCAAAACTATGAATGAACACATGTGGAGTTTTATGTTCTTAACAAAAAATGAGCTGAACCTCCACAGTCACCGGACCTGAACCCAATCCAGATGGTTTGGGGTGAGCTGGAGCACAGAGTGAAGAAGACAAAGGAGCAACAAGTGCTAATAAACACCTCTGGGAACTCCTTCCTTTCAAGCTCATTGAGAGAATTATGTATGTATCGTATAAGGATATTACATTTTTGCTTCTCGGCACCACGATACACTATATATTTTTTAAAATATTGATCATTTGGTCTCATATGGACACTATGAGACACTATCTGAATCATCTAGTGATCACATGGCAACATTGAAAACATGACTGCGGGAATCCCAGTCAAAAGTTTCTACAGCCAGTCCAGACAGAAACATGATATGAACTGGCCGCAAAAATTCTCATTTTGTTCTAATTGTTCTTGTTTGAAATCAGTTTTTTTTTTTTTTTTACTTTTTATCAAAACCTATTGGGTCGTTCTGATCCCAAATGGCAAAGATAATTTAAAATGTTAACATGGATCAGTTTTAGACTTTGTTAGATCCCACTAATCCCAAATAGCAAACGTTTGGGTCTCAGGAGGTTTTATATATATATATATATATATATATATATATATTACAACTCTAATTAATGAGCAGATATCCTCACACAAATCATAAATCCTCACACCAAACAAAGAAACAAAGGAAAGTAAAAAATAGGAACCTTTTCCAGATGTAGCGCTTACGCAAATTAGCGTGCAAATTGGCGGACGGCTGTAGAGCAACCCATTAACCCCTTCAGAAAAATGTCCGAAAACACAAAACAATTAGACGTGCGCGGCGACAATGCCGTGTCAAGGATGAATCGCTCGTCAGGAGCGGCAGCGTTTCGCCGATTCTTTATTATATACCTGTCCATCAAGCAGGGCATCAGGATGGTAATGAGTGTTAATAGGCTGTGCGGTAATTGTGCGAGCCGTGCCGTATCTGTAAGTGTGTGTGTGTGGACGGTGCGTGTGGTATTGTGTGGGGGTTGGTGGGGTTACATGTTAAACACTGTCTGTTAGCTTTCACCTGCCTTGCCCCCCCGTCTGCACTGTCAGAAGCACCATTATCGTGCAAAATTAGACATCTGATACCTCAGAGGCAATTGACAGCCCTGACATTTCATTAATTTGTTAGCGCAATCGGGGAACAGTTGAACACAGTTGCTGCTGCGGCCTGTCGCTCTGAGAAAAGAGAAAAAAAAAAAATCCTATCGCGCCCTCTCGCGCCCTCCCTTTCACCCGCCCCCTCTCTATCTCTCCTCTCTCGCGCCGTACGTACGCAGACCTCACAGAAATCATGTTTAATTTGGAAACATGGCCTCCTTTAGCAAATTAGCAATTAGAACAATTTGGTGCGGGAAATATGTATTTGTGTCATTAGCCCGCTACACACGCGAGAGTGCTCTCTCTCTCTCTCTCTCTCTCTCTCGCGCACGCTCGCACACAAATTAATAGTGAGAGAGCACCGGGTCAGGCTCGAATTTTCCACTCCAGTAGAAGAGCAGTGTTGGAAAGCCAGCACAGCTGCTGGGAGTCGCGTACCGACTTAGCGCTCGCTGCCTAATGAGTTTACCTTATAAACCATTATTACTAATAACCCACCTGCCCTCCCCATCCTTTTGTTTCCACTTGATGAAGAAGAAGAAGAAGAAGAAGAAGAAGAAGAAGAAGAAGAGCAATCAGTGAAGATCCTCCTCTTTTCTCATTCTCTTTCTCTTTTCTACAACATTCAAACGCTCTCAGCCTTCCTCAGCCTTTATAATAATAAAAATGTTGCATTTATTTGCAAAAAATATAGAGCTTTTAGATCTCAAATAATGCAAAAAATTAAAAAAAAGTTTATATACATGAAAGTTTTATTCACAGATTTTTTTCTTTTTTTTTAAGTTTTTACCTCCATAAGTAGCCGCTAATTGCCGCTCTTCTAATGCAGAGCCAAATCAAACTGAACTGCTTGAATTTTTGCACCAGGACTAAAGCAGCATAAAGTTATGCAAAAGCAGTGTGTAAGACTGGTGGAGGAGAACATGATTCCAAGATGCATGAAAAAAAAAAAAAAAAAAAACTGTGAAAAAAAAAAAACAACCAGGGTTATTCCACCAAATATTGATTTCTGAAATGAATTATGATTTATTATTATTTTTTAACACCACTGATTTCTCTTTTAACATTCAATAGAAGTCAGTGTAATAATTTTACATTTTTAGTCACGTTTATGCATTTCTATTGGTTAATTCATTATGAAACGTTTGACATGCAATGTAAAAAATGAATGCATGATTTAGGATTTAATTAATGATTATTTTATAAAAGGTGAAATACATAATGGAAAATAGATATATACATAAAAAAAAAGTTTTTGGGGATTAAATAATGTGCGTAAATTACTAACAAGGTTAGCATTTAAAGGTTTTTAGAAGGAGATATTTCTAAACAGTGTGCACAAACACACCACACACACACCCTTCACACAAACACCCCACACACACACACACAGCTGTGGATTAGCCAGCTTTGTTTCATCCATATTCCTCCATCATAAATAGAGAGTATCCCCCACAATAGGCCAGACAGCGGCGTAATGGTCCCCTCTTTGTTTCCGTCACCATTTGGCCTCTTTTCCAGTGCGGCCAGAAAAAATGAGACTTCAGACAGAAATTAATTAAATGGTAATTGGTGATCTAATTATACTGGATTTGACTCACAAAGCTGCTAAAGAAATAAACAACGGGGAAAAATAAGAGGAGGAAAAAAGCATGGGCTTAATTATGGACAGTGAAAAGGTCAGATTTCTGACAAGAATGCTTAGTGACACACTCTGTGGTAAATACACACACACACACTCTCTCACACACACACACACAGATAGATAAACAGCCTTTAGCCTGAGGTGATGCTTCTCTTGACGTCTATGTATGAATTGTTGATAAATTGGAAGTTGGGGGATTAATGTGCCAGAATAATAAATGTTTATGATTAAACAACACCGCGGTGTTTTAATAAATATGCACAACCGGGTACAACATACTGTTATACTGTTAACTAATATCACAACCTTTATTGAGATATTTGTTGTTCACAAAAACTGGGTAAAATATAAACTATAAACATACTTATACACATAATGTATTCTTCTCTTCTCTGCTGAAACTGAGATTTAGTCCTTAATCATGTTAATCTAAAGAGCTAAAGGCTAAAGCTGCTGTTTCCATGTGGGTCAGCCAGACGTCTTCCTGTAGCAGTTTTATCCAGTTTCTAAGAGTCTTTTGAAGGTTTTATCTGTAATTTCTTTATTTATTATTTCTCAAAATGAAAATACTTCTACTTTTAATAGTTTCAGAGTTCTCTGTGTTTCTGTGTCTTTTTCTAGTTAATATGATGAAAGTGTGAGTGTGCTACTTTACTACAGCCAAAAGCTGTATAAATTCTAATTTGGTAAAAATCAATTTGCAAAGCCCCTCTTTTTTTGCATTATTATTTATTGTACTGTGTTAAGTTTTTTTTTTTTTTTTTTAAATGCTGCGCTTTAGTTATGTAGTCATTTTTTGCTGTAAGATTAGTTGAATTTTGTTACATTTCTTTTCTAAAATATCATGGTCAAGTTACTGTTTGCAAAAAATATTTTTTTGGTTTGTATGAATGTATAGAAACACTGTTAAAACATTAAAATTTCATTTAATATATATAAAATTAAAAAATCAGAGTATGCATTATAAATACATGTTTATAATGCTTTATCAATACTGTGTTAAGTATATTGTTTTGTTATTTACTGTATTTATTTTCGTATGCACTGTTAAAATGTATTCATATTTATTTTGCTGCATATATATATATATATATATATATATATATATATATATATATATATATATGTATATATATATATTACATCTTATTAACACAGTTGACTATGCATTATGATTACCATGTTAATAACGCTTTATAAATGCATTATAACTTGTTATAGGTATGTTTATAGAGTCTAATAGTCCTGACATCTGCAGAAATTGTTAATAAATGTGTGTTATGTAGTCAGCAGGTGTGTGTGTGTGTGTGTGTGTGTGTGTGTGTTCAGGATGGTGTAAAAAACTTCTCTAAACACTTTTGGATAATAAAGGGCAGCTGATTTGTAATACAGTAATCCGGCTGCACCGTGTCGCCCCCCCCGGCTCCCCCGTACACACAGGTCCCGGGTCCCCCGAGGGACGAGCTAACACGCTAACAATGCTAACAATGCTATCAGTGTCCTCGACCACTTTCTCCACACAAAGCTCGGTGTCAGAGAGCGTCTGAGCCTCGCTAATCCACACAATCTGTCTGCTATTGTCCGGCGGCGTCTCAGAGCGGGACATTTTAACTTTTTACCCTTCAGATAATCAACAGAGAAAAAAAACTACAGCGTTAAATAAATTATTAGAGACGTACAGAAACAAATCATCACTGTCCAAATAAAAAAAAAACCATCTACAGTTTCTAAAGAACGGCTATTTTACCTCAGCTTTCAGAAGAATTCAATGTAAAGAGAGTTTTTTAAGGTCATTATGGATTTTGAATTTCTATTGGTCCATCCATCACGAAATTTAGACACAGTATAAGGGACAGTTCATGTGTTAAAATTATGTAGTAAACTAACACACATATATATATATATATATATATATATTTAAATATAAATATTAAATATTTTCTTCAAAACTAATTTTATATATGATTATTTTTGAAGAAAATATTGAGGATAATGTTTATATTTTGTGAATAATAACCTTATGTTTAAACAGGCAATACAAAATAAAGAAAAAAAAATATACTTAAATACCAAATTCTTAATTATGCGAAAATGACCCCTGTACTACAACATTATTATTTTTTTTATAATTTCTATTTTTTTGTTGTTTAGGTTTTAATTTTTGAGATTAAGGATTTTAAGAAAAATTACTCAGCAAAAAAAAAAGGTCTGCTATAAGTTAAAAACTCTTTTTTCTTTATCTTTAAACATCTATTTTATTTTTGTTTTTAAGTCTTATAATAAGATATAATCACAAAGTTTTAAAACAAGTGAATTAAAACAAAATTAAACAAAAGTCTCTTATTTTATATGTTCAATTTGGACATACCTAAAAAAAATGGCAAAAATTATAAATAAGACTGATTAAGATCATTATTCCTAAAATAAGCTATATTAGCTGATTTTTTTTCTTTGAGAAAAAGAAATAGATATATTGCCTTTAAATTACATAAGATTAAGTGTTTTTTTGCAATGTGATAACAGATAATTGATGTCACATCTTTAATATATAGTGAAAATTATATCACAGATTAGTGTAATTTAGGTCACTACTGGCCACAGTCTTTAACATCGTTCGACCCCCAGCAATTATACCTTTACTGCATCAGAGAGAGACGTCACTCGGGTAAAAAATCACCTTAATTTTACAGTAAAACGCAGAAAATCGAGAGAGGAGGAGGAGGAGGAAGAGGAGGAGAAGATGACAGTAGCTGTACTCACCGGCTGCGGGGTGGGTTTGGGCTCGGTGGACTTTACGTGAAGGTGAGTCATCATAGCCTGCAGTCGTTCCTTATCTTTCGCTAACTTTAATGAAGAAATAAGAGGAAGAAAAGAGAGGGAAGAATAAGAAATGAAGAAATGAGCAATACTGCATAATCACAACAAGACAACAGTCATGATTAATTATTTAATATTATTACATATATAGTCATATCTGCTGACTATAACATCATCAACTATCAACATAACTCAAAAACAGCTTCACTGAAGAAGGATAAGCGTGCAGCTTGTAGCGTTTCAATATGTCTTTGCTATCGTAACAATGGGAAAAGTACAGCTTGCATGGTTTTAAACATACAAAAGGCATGCACTAATTTTGGGCGTAAAGTAAAATAAACCAATCAGAGTGTCTCTTTCTCATCATTCCCTTTAAGACTGAGGTGCGCCCTGACTGGCGGATTGCTATTCTAATGGTGCAGCTGCCGGTTGCCTTTAAAAGGATATAAATTCTTTGTTCTATTAACATTATTTCAGTGGCATGGAAATTGTCTTAAAATTACAATAATACTGTTTATCTCAGTAATTTCTAGGACTATATATATATATATATATATATTTTTTTTTTTACAGCTCTGGAAAAAATAAATAAATAAGAGAACACTTAAAAATTATTAAAAATTATGATTTTCTTTGATTTTACCAAAGTGAAAACCTCTGGAATATAATCAAGAGGAAGATGGATGATCACAAGCCATCAAACCACCAAACTGAACTGCTTGAATTTCTGCACCAGGAGTAAAGCAGCATAACGTTATCCAAAAGCAGTGTGTAAGACTGGTGGAGGAGAACATGATGCCAAGATGCATAAAAAAAAAAAACTGATTAAAAGACAACCAGGGTTATTCCACCAAATATTCATTATTTCTGAACTCTTAAAACTTTATGAATATGAACTTTGTTTTCTTATTTCAGCCAATTCTCATTTTCTGAAAATAAACGTTCTAAATTACTCTAATATTGTTATTTGGAATTTATATATTGGGAGAAATGTTGTGTGTAGTTGTTGTCTGTAGTTTATAGAATAAAACAACAATGTTCATTTTACTCAAACATAAACCTATAAATAGCAAAACCAGAGAAACTGATTCAGAAACTGAAGTGCTCTCTTCATTTTTTTTTCCAAAAATAGATGTATTTTCATTTCTCCCCAAAAATATAACTCATGCTATAAAGGGTTAATCTCCCGAACTCTCTTTCTGTTTGCAACTCCTCTGTCCTGAAACAAACACTAAATGCTAAACGCTGCTGGCATTTAGTGGCGCACCCTCTAAACACACTCAACTTCTTTCTCAGCTCTGTTTCTGTTTGCCAAACCCAAACCCACACATAAAAAAAGCCTAATTCTGTTTGTTCTGCTGATCCTCCTGAAAGAGCTGCATTGTTGGGAGAGGATGGATAAACAGACGAGTACAGTAGACGAACAGGAGGATGAATCGAGCGATTGTTCTCTTTAGATTCATTTTGATGTGGCTTGGCCTGGATGGAGGGATGAAAGGATGGGAGGTATTTGTAGTAGAGGTGTGGAGAGATAGACTGCTCGCTCTTAAGATGTTGGAGGGTCACAGCATTCGCTCGTTTTCGCGCTTTCGCTCGTTCGCTTATTCGCTCTCGCTATTGCTCTCGCTAATCTACTCTAATGGAACGTCACTCTGGAAGCATCACCTTCTCTCTGCTGGATGCATGCATAACTAATATCCTTATGCATATACATTAGGTGCCATTATGACATGAAAAAAAAAGAAAAAATGGGAAAACACTTATTGCATGTATTAATCAAGAGTGCTTTACCTACGAAACGCAGGAAAAGTGTGTTTTTCCATAAAACCGGACGTTTATTAACAACTTTTCTCGATCGATATGCAGAGCGACGGCGAGGAGGAGGACGCCCGCTGCGGTCGCCGGCGTCTCGGCGCTGAATGTTTTATTGTGGTGCCAAATAGTTAAAAGTCGTAAATGACTTTAAAACCCAGTAAAATTCAAAATGTAATTATCTTCTGGACTAAGGCCCCAGGCTCTCCATATATCTTTTGGCTGGCTGTCATGCATACATAACACATTTTTAATGACTGGTTACTCACAAATGTACAAAATAATTTCATTTTTATTCCCCTGCCCCCTCCACCCCATCTCCCATCCACTGGTCAGAAAGAAAGAGAGAGAGAGAGAGAGAGAGAGAGGGAGAGGCGTAAAGAAAGACAGACTGAAGAGGAGCTGGAAGATAGGAATACAAATAAAATATATATATATATATATTATTTTAAAAGAAGTGTTACCTGCAGTTCCAGCTGCTGAACTACTTGCATCTGTACCCGACACTGAGCCGTACTCCTGTCGTCCAGCGCGTGCTCGTTGTTCAGATGTCTGATAAACAAAAAAAAAAAGAGAGAGAAAAGAAAAAGAAAGTATGAGAATGTATTTTGGCATCACAATTAGGTTTGTCATAATCAATAATCATGTAATAACCAGGCCGTTATTGTAAATAAGAACTTGTTCTTAATGACTAGCCTGGTAAAATAAAGGTGAAATAAAATACAAAAAATGTAATGTATTTATCGCACAATATATGGACACAATCGTAATGAATTTTACTTATCGAGGTAAACCTATTACCCAGAATGTAAAAAAAAAAACTTACTATTCCTGCAACAATAAAATCTCCAAAAAAGGTCTATCACAATGACTAATATATACTGTACAATAATTCAATAATGTAATTAAAAAACAAATATATTAATCATTGTGATAGACCAGTTGGAGAATTTGTTATATTTTATTGAATTAATTTTAACTTAACTTCAATATCGCTTGTGTTTATTTAGCAATAAGAGCCAGATATGAAACATGAAAGAGCCAGAATGTCAATTTTATTTATTTAGGATTTTTAAATGTTTAAAACATTCAATTCAGACATCTGAAAAATTCTTAAGAATTAGCATCATTAAATATTTTTTGAATGGGCACAGAGTGGACCAGAGGTCACTATACTCAGGAGATTAATGGTTCGGATCCCAGTCATGCAGCTTGCCATCAGCTGCCGGAGCCCTGAGAGAGCACAGTTGGTCTTGCTCTCTCTGGGTGGGCACAGTAGATTCCCCTCATCACTTCTAGGGTGATGTGGATCAGCACAAGGCTGCGTCTGTGAGCTGATGTATCAGAACCGAGTCGCTAGCGTTAGCGCTGTGATGCTACTCGGTAATGCTACAGCATCAGCAGCAGTTTAAAAAAAGAGGTCTGACCTCACATGTATCGGAGGAGGCGTGTGTGTGTAGCCTCACTGGTGATGGGGGATTTACAGCCGAGTAGCAGCTGAATAGGTGGCACAATTGGGCAGATGAAAATAAATAAATAAATAAATGATGATAATGACAATATTGTTTATCGCAATAGTTTTTAGAAGCAATATATTGCACTCTCGTAATATTACAACTGTAAAAAATACAGTAGGCTAGCAGGAAAAGTCACGAGAGTAAAGACGTAATATTACGAGAATAAAGTCGTAATATTAAAAGGGAAAAGTAGTTCGGATTTTGTGGCTTATAGCGCGGAAATTACGGTAATAAACATTCATTTGAATGTTAGTGGAGCATCTATGAGGCCTCTATAAAGAACCATGCAAAAAAGAGAGACCCAACACCTGGCAACAACTTTATAATTTCAGTTTAAAAAAATATATAAATATTTGTTTTCTTCATCAGGTTGCTGCTGTTCACTCCTGCACCCGTTTCCCTCCCGTTCATCTGGTTAATCTATTCTTCCTATTTTCTGTGGATTTTCCATTTAATTATGTCATTAAGATGAAGAGGACCCGAATGAAGCCAGGAGAAAAAGCCAAAGGACAACAAGGAAAAGAAAGATGGAATCTGTCGCAAACTTGAATTATGAATATAATTACACATGATTATTTTATACCGCCAAGATCTTCTTCTCCTCCTTCTCCAGCACCCTCCCCATCCTACCACCACCACGTTTTATAACTAATCTAAATAAGTATCCGGCCCAAGCAAGTCTCTCTCCTTCCTTCTCTTTTTAGTGGTGATTTATATAAAATGGAGGAGATAAGGTTTTCGCCAGTGAAGGGAAGGAATGTGATTGGAGGATTTTTATCAGGCCCTGCATGAATTACGGGTTGGGAAAATGCTTATGCAGGGGCATTTCATTAATCATTTAATCATAAGCCGAGCAGGATGTTTGAACTGATTTCACAAATACCCTTTCATTTCGCCACTTCATTATGCCCGCTAATGGATCCAATATATTATATATATATCATAAATTATAGCGCATCGCTGCTGACCATGTAGGTCACTGTCGCCAGGCGGGGGGGGGGGGGCTGGCATCGGCACACAGTGCGGTTCCATCATCAGGTCCCTGTCTTCTTATTACCAAACATATATATAAATATACATTTATATATCTTCTATTGATCTTTAATGGATCTACAGATACTGTATATATGACTTAAATCTGTCCATATATTCCAAATAATTGAATAAACAGTAGGTGAGAACATTGTGTCCTTCAATTGTTGTTGCCAACCATAAAATCGATGAACAGAAATGTTCCAAATGGATAAGATTGACCTGAAATAAGATTATACTCTATTATACAACTCTACATCTACAAGTGTAGATCTTTCTTTAAGAGAAATTAGAAACTGATGAACAGATAAGTTCCAAACTGACCTGGATTAAGATCTTTAATCACTTTAAAGACTTCCACTGAAAGTTAAGAAGCTTTTTGCTTCTCCGGTAAAGTTATTAAAATATATCTCTTTTCCTCCGATGTGAAATCAGAACCATTCTGTTTTGCAAACCTAATTTTTAACAGTTTGCCACATTTCCACCAAGAAAAGTAAGTTCAGAAACATGAGTTTGCAACGGGAAATTAAGAATTTATACGGATTTATACAGATTTATACGCCTACAGACACATTTAGTGTCTACATGTAAACAGCAAACAAACAAAAGTAAGTTTAAAGTAACTAAAGTAAATGGGAAAACACATACGAAATAGACTACTTTCACGATACACAACATATCACACCTCTAATGGGTTGTAACTTTGCTCTAATAAGTAAAATTTGCAAGCGATTCTTAGAGAGTTTAGAGCACCTATGTTTAAAAAAATAAGAGGAAGAATTGACACAAGAAATCAATAATATATCCCAAACGAAAACGCTCTTTTGCCATTCAGAGATGAGTATATCAGACTGTAGTCTGTATGTTTACCTTGCTAAACAAACTACGTGGGACGAACCGCTAGCTAATGGCATCCTGGGTTACCAGAGCACTCAGGGTTCCCCAGTGTAGCTCTGTGGTTAGCAGCTAATGCTAATGCTGCTGCTCCCAGCCTTCCTTAGTGCTGGAGAAACTTCACTGAAAACTGTGTAGATTAAGATCTACACAGCTCGTTTAACTTTAAAATAAAGTCTTAGAATTACAGTTTTGTTTACATAGGCTCTTCCCCAGCTTCACTATTAGAAGCGAGACATGGCGACAACCTTGTTCACTTTAATGTAGGCATCCTTACTAGTGTAGCTATGAAAATAGATCAGAAAATAGACGTTTATTGTTCATTTTTGTTCATTTGAATTGAATTAAAATGTAAACCAGACGTAAAAGAAGATGTAAAGAAGGTGCAGCTGATGTGGTTGAGGTTGTGAAGGTTGTGAAAGGTGTAAAGGATGAAACACAGAGAGAGATAGAGAAATAAAGAAAGATCAAGTCAATGTTTCCAAACATCCCCGCAAGATTTACGCCCTAAAAAAGAGAGAAAGAGACGGACGGCGAAGACGGACACAGAATTTGTTTTTTTTTTTGACGAAGAGCGTCCTACGTGACATGCTTCAGAATTCCCGAAGAGCCCTCTCTCTCTCTCTCTCCTCTCCTTTTCATCCTTTGTTACACTGGATGATTTTTCCCCTCCCCCTCCTCCTCCTCCCCCTCATCCTCCTCATCCTCCGTTCCTTCTAATGACATGTAGAGTAAGAGTGCATAATTAATAGGAAATGAAATATTCAAATGGCCCTTAATGCTGCCTCTCGGAAGAGTGTCTGGACAAGAGGAGGTCTGGCTGAGCGCTGGAATTGACATCGGGAGAGGCTATGAGCGCTGGCATGTGTCACTTTCTGGACTCGGAGCGAAGGCCGTTTTAAAAGCTTCCTGGCAGGCTGACAGTCCCTAATGTAAATTACCACAATAAAACAAGTTAAACAGACGTTGCTTTGAACAGTCAGCGTTTTACATGTCACTGAACGGAGGCTGCGCTCTTCCTCCAGGTTTAATGATACGCTCTGATCCCGGCGTCGATGAAGCCGCTATCGCTAATAATAAACTAAAAATCACTGAGTAAACTTCAGCCACTGACTCTATTGTTTATTGTTCCAACCGACACCGAGACATTTGCCTGAGCAAATATGCCCACCAGAGAAAATAGCATCAATCACTCCGCCGCTGTGTTTATTTTATCTAAATACATATTTTATCAAGACAAAGAATCCGTGTTGTTTTGTGGTTTGTCTTTAACTGCTGTTCTTTTTTTTTTCTTCCCAGAACAAGAAGAAGAAATATATATTTGAGGGCTTCAGAGCAGAGTCTACATCTTAATCTACTCTACTCTACTATAATACATAATAATCAAAATCTAAATCAAATATAAACCTGATACTGATACATGTGTGTGTGTGTGTGTGTGTGTTGACTGTAACACATGATCTGTAACATGCACATGGTGATGTCGGGTTCAGTTGTATTCAATGTAGTGTTAATTTCTCTGACAAACAATTTTTGACACAGTTTTCGTCAACAAACCCATTTTTTTACGAAATTAACTGACATTTTCCTCAACTAATAATAAAGATGTTTTTTTGCATCGCATCAGGATTTTAACCTCCAAAACTTTAATGTACTGCTCAATTACTTAATCTGATTCAACTTCAACGTTCAATATATCAATATCGATATTCAGAAAAGGCTCTGAGCTCGTATGGGTTAAATAACTAAGATAAATATATGGTAAATTAAGATGTTTTTTTTTTTTTTAAGTCAACATCATCTACTTTTAATCTACTCTACTCATAATACTATCATCAAATTCAAATATAAACCTGATACTGTGTGTGTGTGTGTGTGTGTGTGTGTTGACTGTAACACATGATCTGTAACACACATGGTGGTGTCAGGTTCAATAGTATTTAATTCAGTGTTTATTTCGTCAACGACACCACTGACACCAGTTTTTTTCCAGACGAAAATGAAGCGATAACTAAATAAAAACAACATTATATCACTTGAATATCACTTAAAGAGCTTAAATGTCAAAAAAGTAAAAAATAAAAAAGGAAATAAAGCTGGTTATGTTCTAAAACTTTTGACTGATAGTGTAACTAGTGCATGGATGATGGATGAAAGGATGGATGGATGGATGGATGGATGGGTTATTACATGGCTGTAAATGTGACAAATAGACAAATCCTTCTCGTCAATTTTTTGGTTAGTAGAAGATTTGCTGATTTAGTTCTAAGTAATTCTGAATTATTTCTATTGGTCCCCTCGCTCATATTAAACCTGAACGGGTCTAAAATTGAACGATATGGATTCACATGCAGTTTGAAATACGCTGCATATTAATCTGAATACATCTGTGGCTAAATGGAAAACTGTATATTATTTTTTTGTTTCATAAGCCTGATGGATTAAATGTTGATGGGGAATTTCAGAATCTAAAAACTGCAATGAAAAATAGTTTTTTCTTCATCTTGGGTAAGTAAGCTATTTAACGCTTATATATAAAACAATTTTATTCGGGTTTAAACTGTTGTTGCAGGTGTATAGGAATTTAATAAAACAATAATAATAATAATAAATAAAAGAGAAACATTGAGAGAAATAAAAGAGAAAAAAGCTAAAGGAATGAGAGAGAGTGAGAGAAGCAAAAGAGTACGAGAAATAAGAGAGAAACAGAAAGAGGGGGAGAAAAAAGAGAAATAGCGAGAGAAATAAAAGAAAAAGTACAAAATAAAAAAGAAAAAGCAAGAGAAATAATAGAAAAAGGGCAATAGAAATAAAAGAGTAAGAGCAAGAGAAATATGTGGTGTAAATTCTATGAATTAACTTGAAGTATATTAACTGATGAGCAAGATTCTGATCAAGTAAAAAGATCAGATATCGTAGGTTTCTGTGGGATTTGGGAGCACAGGTGATTATACAGGTGAGATACCATCCCACTTCCTGTTCAGCGAGATTCCACATGCACGAAATACAGATCAAATTTATAGGTAAAGTTACGTTACGAGTTGTACGTTATAATTGTGTATAAAAAAGTGTGATTCTAACCAGCCCTTTAATAATTCAGAGTTCCTCTCCTCCCCTTTAAAACCAATCAATCACAGCGTTCCCCGAAGCCTCCAGCCCACCTCCACCTCCACTTCCACTCTAAACTCCCCCTAAACAGGGCTTAGATGTAGGCCATTTGTTATTTATTGAGATAGCACGACTAGGTATGTCATATTTTCTTTCTCAGACAGAATAAATAACCGTCTGGTTTAAAACAACACCTCGGCTCAGGGTCGGCGTGTTGCTGTTGGCTCGGGCTGCGGAGATCTGCTGCACGTTAACCTCAACGCTTCACCTTTTTCACAGCTTCTACTGCTTCTGCTGACTAAACGCTTCTTCCTCTTCTACTTCTGACTTTCCCTTCTTCTCTTTCCTCCCTTGCTCTATACCTCCATCTCTCTATCTCTCCATGTTTGGATCATAGGAGCAGTTTCAGTGGCAGGTTCTTGTCACAGAGCTGCTCTACAGACAGACTCAGGAGATCCTTTGTCCCGAGAGCCACCAGACTCTTCAACTCCTCCCAGTGGATCCGGAAGAGAGAGGACAGTTAAGGAATGAGTCTCTTATGCTTTTTAAATCACAGCCTATTTTTTTTATTTCCTTTTAACATTGTTCTTAAACTATTTTCTTAAATTACAATTCTTTTATCAATGCTTTATTCTTATTTTATTATTTTATTTCCATTTTTTTTATTACATGCTTTTGTAATTTGACTTCTCTCTGTATTTTCTCATTTGTAAAGCACTTTGAATGGCCATTGTGTATGAAAGGTGCTATATAAATAAACTTGCCTTGTCTATAATCACACTCTGTAACATGTACATCTACACCCTGGGACTCTATTGAGATTTTACTGAACATCCTGTACATTTGCACTCCTGGTCACTACTCACATTTAACTTAAATGCAATACTTTCACAGGTTTATATATAGTATTTGCCGTATCTGCTGATACCGGCTATCCCTTATACTTATTTTATTCTGTATTACTGCACTACCTCATATCTACGGTTGGTTGCTTTTACACTTTGCATAGTTTTTTTTATTAATTTTATTGTATGTATATCTTATAAGGTATCGTTAATATTTCAAATCTTAGTTTAGAATCTTCTATAGTTTATATTTCTTACTGTACCACCACTATTATTTCTGTTTGTTTCTACTGTGTTGTGTTACTGCTACTGGCTGCTAAATTTCTTATCTGTCTGTCTGTCTGTCTATCTGTCTGTCTATCTTCAAAGGAGCACCTTCAGGGCCCTTGCATCACTCCACCTGATTTATCTTATTTTTTTTATTTTATTTGCTATATTTATTCTTGGTTTTATTTGCCCGTTGAGCCAAATATACGAGTCGCCATCGTCATCATGGCCGCCATCATCGCAACCACTGCTGTGGCCGCATGTGGAAACGCTTAGCGGCGTCGAGCGCTAACACCTTCCCTACGCCGGGTGAACCCTCGCCCAGCCCGGCTTAAACAAAGACAGCTTTTGTGGAGCCTCTCCAAATGTTTTCTTAACATGTTCCAAGCAGTTTAGGGCAGGCAAGTAAAGTAAACAAGATGTTGCCACGATAAAAACACTTGTGAAAACACTGCGGAGTGCACTTAGGCCCCTTTTTTTTTCTTTTTTAAAGCTCTCGAATGCTAATTCCACTCATTTCTGTAAACAAACGATGAAGCAACGGCCTGAGCCAGTAAGAGAGAGAGCGAGAGAAAGAGGGAAAGAGAGAGAGGGAAGAAAAAAAAAAGAGAGAGAGGGGGGAGAGATGGATTGAAAGAGACACTCCCAAACCCTGAAGCATGCTGTAACATATGAGAAACAGGCGTTTGCTTTCCTGTTTAGATATCTGCTGCGCGGCGAGGCGGCGAAAAAAAAAGAACACACGCTTTATTTTTTCGCTCGCGGCCCGAGAGCGAGAGTCGCAGCCGTTAACGCTTTCTTTCTTCCTTTCTTTCTTCTTCAGGTAAACAGAAGGCCGGGATAGATTACGGTATTATCTGCACAGTGATCTGGAAAAGTGTTTACAGTGCCTCTGCTGCAGATCTTTAAATAAACTGCTCTGAAAGAGGGAGCCGGGCTGAAATATGAGCTGAAAAACCAGGAGGAAAAAGCCTGTCTGAGAAGACGTAGTAGAAGAAGAAGAAGCTGTAGGAACAGCTGCAGCTCTTCTGTTCTTTCTTCTCCCTCTCTTTTCTTCCTCTCTCTCTCTTTTCTTCCTCTCTCTCTCTTTTCTTCCTCTCTCTCTCTCTCTTTCTCTGGGCGTCTCTTCTATGCCCTGGATAATGGAACAGTGTCATATCTTGTTTAGAGTGGGTCTAATCTGGCTCGACACACAGTCATTGATCTGCTGCCATGCTGCACATGTTCTCATCGTCTCAGTGGCCACGCTAGTACACACACAACTACACACACACACAGGAGATTAAGAAAAGACAGGGCTTCCACTAAGCAAGAGTGACAAGACTACTACTACACACAGGGCAGTCCGAGGCCAGAGACCTCCTGTACAGGTGCAGCAGATCCGTATCCAGCTGATGGTCCGGTACTACTATTACTTAGAGTGGAGTCTAGGGTACATAAAGATATACCACAGTGCTGTATAACCCTGACAAGCTGCTTATTTATATTTTATCTTTATCTAATCAATGACTTTTTATTACTGCACTTCTTCACCTGTCAGACTAACTCTAATTCAATCTAAGCTAAAGCTGGGCTAAAGCTGCTGTTTTTTCCATGTGGGTCAGCCAGACCCACGTCTTCCTGAATCAGTTTTCTCCAGTTTCCAAGAGTCTTTTGAGTCTTTTATAAGCCATTTCCTTATTTCTTTATTTATTATTTCTCTAAAGATAAAAATACTTGTTCTACTAATTATGATGAAAGTGTGAGAGTGCTACTTTACTGCAGAGACAAGCTTAATAAATTCTCATTGGTTAAAATCAATCTTTTTTTTTGCGTTATGGTATCATTTCGTCTGCAGTAAATTGTTGTCATGCAATAAAAATGTTTTACTTTATTTATGTAATAGTTTTTTTTGTGCTGTAAGATTAGTTACTCATGACATTGCAATACAATTAATAAAATGCTGGATTTTCTCACATGCTGTGTTTGTTGGAGTATCTAGAGTAAAAATTAAGTAAAAATGCAAGTACATTTGGTACTGAAATTTTTTTGGAGCAAATTTTGTGCCAAAAATTTCATGCTATTTAAGTACTGAAGCTAACAAAAATGAAGCAAACAAGAGATTTTAGAAGTAAGACATCAAAACAAATGGAACTGCTTGATTTTTTGCACCAGGAGTAAAGAAGCATAAAGTTATCCAAAAGCAGTGTGTAAGACTGGTGGAGGAGAACATGATGCCAAGATGCATAAAAAAAAAAAAACTGTAATTAAAAACCAACCAGGGTTATTCCACCAAATATTGATTATTTCTGAACTCTTAAAACTTTATGAATATGAACTTGTTTTCTTTGCATTATTTGAGGTCTGAAAGCTCTGCATCTTTTTTGTTATTTCAGACATTTCTCATTTTCTGTAAATAAATGCTCTAAATGAGAATATTTTTATTTGGAATTTGAGAGAAATGTTATTGCAGATTTTTTGTCTCTGTGTGTGTGTGGGAATATTTTGGCACAAAATTAACTCCATAGATTTTATTATGCAAGATTTTTTAAATAACATAACTTATAATAAATAAACTAATAAATAAATTAATTAATAAATAGTACTTGATCTTATGTGACCCCTCGATGACCCCTTACTATATTTACAGTAGCTGCAGTATCAGGGATCAGAGACTTCTAACTTCAAGTCCTTATCACTAGCTTTGAGAGAAAAAGGAGGAGAAATAAAAGACAGAAGAGGGACGAAAGAGAGAAGGACAGAACAGGAATGCCCCTTCACTCGCTCCCTCCGTCCGTTTGGAGAAAAGACAAGGTTAAACCTGTGGAGCTCTCAGAGTGAAGCCTGCCTCAGATAAACATCCCCCCTGTGTTTGTTTGGGACGAGCTGGTAGAAATCACCGTGGGAACGACACTTATCACAGGAATTACCCGAACCTGAGGAGCCTGGAGGAGAAGCGCGGTGAAGCGTGAGCTGATAGTGCACACTGTGAGCCTACAGCCGGCACCCACACCCGGCACCGTACCCGGCACGGGCTGAGGGTCCACCTGAGGGGCAGGTGAATTGCTGAAGGAGCCGGGGGACGACTATTAAAACACACAGAGACGGAGCAAGGAGAGGGACGGGGTTCACCTTCATAACTGAACAGGGAGGGCTGGAGTGTGTGTTTGTGTGTGTGTGTGTGTGTGAGAGATGTTCACAAGTGTTTGGGCACGAGTCTGAGTCAAGTCAAAAGTGTCCTCTGGCAAAATAAAATAAACCTCCTGCTCTTTAAAAGAATGAAAATTTTTTTTAACAATAATAATCTAGTTCTAGTTATGGTGTTTCATCCAAGCAAGATAATGGACAGTTTTGGGGAAAAACAAAACAAAAAAAAAATCAGAAATGATGAAATACAGCACGCGCATCTCATAATTTAGTAAAAAGGTAAGTTTTACAGTGTCAGCATATAAATCAAGCGCGTTTTCCTACAGGACAAACCATTCGAACGTACATAGGTAGGTTATTAAATTAATAAATCAACATTCATTAAAAAAAAAAAAGATCAGTGAGAAGTTTGCTATATGCTGTATGCTAAACGACAAAAAAAACTAGCAACAAGCTAGAAGCTACTACGCTAATAACAACATTTAATAAAACTAGTAATAAAAAAAAAATAGACATGAAATTGGAAAATTACCAACTAAACTAAGCTCAAAATGCTTAAAGAAATAAAATCTAACAAATTCTAGAAGATTGTAGAAGAAACGAAATAGTGAACACACAGGAAGACTAAAAATAATAAAGTAATATTACAAAAAAAATGCAAATCAAACCAAGAAATAACAAAAAGACAAAGAAATGAACAAAAACAACAATTTAACAGCTACTAAATTGGTACTAATCTCAAAGCAGCAGCTTAACAGTTAGAATATAAAGCTTTAAGGAGCAGCAGTGTGTGTGTGTGTGTGTGTGTGTGTGTGTGTGTGTGTGTGTGTGAGAACCTACTTGAGGAAAGACTGGAAGTCGTCAAACACCGCTTCACATCCTGGCCATTTACACACGCCATGACCGTAGAGTGGGTGACTGTGGTGCGAGTGATCATCCAACGATAAACTGTAGAAAGAAGAGACAGAAAAAGACAAAATATTATATATATATATATATATATATATATATATATATATTATCATGACAATGATAATATATGAAATTTATTTCAGCTAATTTTCATTCGGCTTCTCATCATCAATCATACAATAAAATAAAACCCCTATCCAGATAAATCTCTCCATCCAGATAGAGTGAATCTGATTGTGATTGGATGTACAGAAGTATAAACATATACCATTCTGACTCCCTATTGGTTACTTTTATACTTTAAGTAGTTTTGAAACCAGTACTTTTTGAAACACTTTTACTTAAAGAGTAAAAAGCTTGAGTTGATACTTCAACAACTTCTACAGAAGTATTTTATCCCTATTATCTATACTATTTTACTTTCAACACCCTCAATCACCTTCAATATCAGTACTGTATATACAGCTCTGAAAAAAAATAAATAAAATAAAATAAGAGAGCCCTTAAGTTTCTGAATCAGTTTCTCTGATTTTGCTATTTATAGGTTTATGTTTGAGTAAAATGAACATTGTTGTTTTATTCTATAAACTACAGACAACATTTCTCCCAAATTACAAATAAAAATATTCTCATTTAGAGCATTTATTTACAGAAAATGAGAAATGACTGAAATAACAAAAAAGATGCAGAGCTTTCAGACCTCAAATAATGCAAAGAAAACAAGTTCATATTCAAATTTTTAAGGTGTCCTCTTATTGTTTTTCCCCATATATACACAATGCATAACATGTATAATAATTGGCCTTTCGTGCCACGTTGATGTGCCATTCCCACAACACGCCTACACAAAAACAAACCCTATAAAACAAAAGGAACATTTGTCAGCAGCCAAAAAGCCGAGTTTAGAGATGAATATCAGGGGCTCAACACCGACTCCAGTGTGACCCCTGACCTCAGAGGGGAAGTGTGTGATCAGCGCGCCCATGTGATCTGGGCTTCCTGCCCAGCTGGAGCTGGTCGGCCTATCAGAGGCTCCGATTTACCCGGCGCTGGTCAGTGGATAGCTAATTACGGCTCTGCGCTGAGGTGCGTGGCGGCGCTGCTTTGATCGGCCCGGCGAGGGGCTCCAGGAGACACTGCATTCTTTCAGCCCTGAACCGCTGAACCGTACCTCGCCGTCCACCTGGAGAAACGAGCCTTTCCCACAACAGGAAGCCTGCAGATCCAGCTGGCTCGCTCCCACCACCAGCAAACAGTAAACACACTCCACCTGCTATCAATTTCTCCGTCCGCAGAGGGACCGCCGCGGCCCCGGCCAGCACGTGCAGCTCTGAACGAGCCCAGCCCGGGTCACAGCGAGGCTACAAACGCTTAAATATACTGCATTTCCCCTTTAAATTTCATTTATACTACAAAAAACTCAGGTTACAGTTCAATGTAGTGCTGGGCGATAAAAAATCTCGATGACGATGATAAGCCGGGGCTTTCTATTTCCCGTTTAAGTAGCGCCAGGTACCAGTAGAACTGTATCAGTGCAAAAACTTTCAGGTCACTTGCTTTAAAACATTTGGTAACACTTTCTATGAATGTCATCTTATCATAATATATCATAATGCCTTCATAAGGCATTATAAACATGGCTATACATATTTATAAAAATGCATAACCCACTATAGCAATGTTTATTAAGCATTATGACTTGTGATCATAATACATTATAAGCTATGCTTGAAATCCACAAATTTAAGTATTTTCCTTGTTAAAATTGACAATAACCACTATATTCCCATAGTTTAATGTGTAGTTTCAATGTTTCATGGACATTATTTTATAAAAGACATTAAACAAGTGTATTTTGTCTCATTAGCTGGATATAGAAGAAGTATGTGAGACACATTGCTATCTTACACCCCATTAACCCCATATATTTTCACACCTTGTGCATGAGTCCTTAAAATAGCGTCAGACTTTAGGATTCTTTTTTTTTTACGACGATAGGCATGGTGGTCTGGAAGTGAGGTGTGTTCAGGTAAATTAGGTAATTTAGGTAAAATAGAGCTGCGCGACTGATCCGGTTAAACCAACCAAAGCTGCACAAGTAGGTATAATAAAGCATTTGTGCTTGAACTAAACCAGCAAACAGTTGAACACTGATTAATCAAACATCCTGCAGAACATCTCAAATCATCTGATTCTAATCTCAACACCAACTACAGCCTGAAAGAAGAAAAACACGGGATCATCAAACCCATGAGACATCCAAGACATCCAGCTCAGTGCTAAAGCATCCTGAGGGAGTTTCCTATATAAGCAGCACCTGCAGAAACCGTTACGGGAACAGCATCTCCATTCAGACGGAGAACCACAGTCCCATTCCTCAACAAACCACAGCCCTCCACTGCCCAACCACTCCACCAGCATCACAAAACATCTGAGAACATCTGACTCCATCTCCATACAGCAGCCAGAGCTTATGTTTCCTCAATAATCCTCCATTAATCCATTAAAGTTTATTTTTTGCATATTTTACGGTCAGAAAAATTGAAAAAAAAAAAAACGTGATTTAATTTCGAAAAGCCTACATTAGACTAGACGCCAGACTAAATAAACCAAATAAACACGTCAACGTCCAGATTAAAATCTCATTTGCCAGTCGTGTCGGACTTCGCGCGAGTTTTCGAAGGGTTGTCACAGGTTTTCTCGTATAATTACTTGCTTAAGAGTTCACGTTGTTAATAACCAGCCATAATTGCACCGCAATTAGGAAGCAGTGAGCCGTTTATGAATATGGTTAACATGCTCTTCTCTTTTTTTTATATTTCTTTCCAAAAGGTGAATTTAACACACACAAAAAAAAAAAAATAAATAAATTATGAATTATGCATACGCATTAAGACCTCTGTTTTGATACTGGTAATAAAAAGATGGAGCAAGATCTGTTATAATGACTTTTTAACAAGAAGCAGCGAAACGCTTCGTCTGGCGAACGCAGAGTTGATTTTTAATTCAGGCGCTCTGGTTTTTATTCTAATTCCTGCGCAGGCAGGGCTGTTCCTTAATTCAGTATTAATAAGATGTTGAACGGTAGAAAGAGAGAGAGAGAGAGAGAGAGAGAGAGCTTGAGGATTGGAGGGGAGGGGGGTGGATGTGATGACAGAAGAGCCTCTATTTAACCACCAAAGGTGATATGTTCACACAGAATGTAAAAGTGGCTAAAATCCGGTCTTTTAATATGTGGTATTGAAATATAATACATACAGTATGTGCATGGTGCGTTTCAATGCTCATTGCTATCTTACACCTCACCAACTGTGTATTTTCACACCCTTCTCATGCATCGTTTAAATAGCCACAGATCTTCTGAATATATCTACACTGATGGGCGTGGCGTTCTGGAAATGAGGTGTGTTCAGGTACATTTCTGGTGTATTTCTATCTTTATCTTGGTAACAGAAAACACAGGAGCTCCAATGACTGAATACAACCTAGACAGACGCCAGCAGTCAGACGTTCATCGCTATCTTGGCAACGCAATAAACAGAATAGTTAATAAAATAACATTGCTGTTGCTGCTGGAGCTCCTTCACAGGTAGCTGCACCGTTACAATAGCAATCCACCAAAGTCAGAGCTCACCTGACTCTTAAAGGGAATGATGAGCAAGTGATGTACTGAGTGGTTTATTTTACATTATGTTCAAAATTATCCACACCCACAATTAATTATTAAGATAATTAGTACATGCCTTCTATGCATTTTAAGCAGCGCAATGTGTACTTTTCCCGTCGTTATGATAGCAAAGACGCCCAAAATCAACAGATTACAGCTCACCTACAGATTACTAAAATAAGAGCCCTCTGTGTCAAAAGTGTTAAAGTTTTAAAGCAGTTTCAACACATTCATAGCTCCTGAGATTCTGACAAGAATGAAACTGAAACTTCATGTGAAGTTTCTTAAAACTGCTGTTTTGTGTCACTGAGCATTGTGTTACAAAGCATACATTATTCAGAAAAATGCCAGATATGGGTCACATTAAACAGATTGTATAAACCAGGGTGTCAAATTTAAATGCACAGTGGGCAAAAAATAAAAACTGGAAAGAAGTCATGGGCCAAACTCAATATTTATTTAAAAATTGACTTAAACTGTGCACGTTTTCCAGTCTCTCCATAAATGTGAATCTTTTCGCATAAAACAAAATGTAGTTTTACATTTACACTGAATCTGGGCAAACAAATCTTAAATTATGAACACGTGAAAAATGATCTTGACTAATGCGCAATCAAACTAGCAAAGCATTCTGGGATTTGTAGTATTAGATATGCATGCACTATATGCTGGCGGGCCAGATCTAATACACATTTTCATATAGTCTCGTGAGCCAAATATAATTATACCACAAGCCAAATTTTGCCTAAGTTTGACACCTGTGGTATAAGCTAACATGATTTTGACAGTGGAGTGGATATGGATGCCAAATATGGGTCACATTAAAGAGATTGTGTAAAAACAAAAATGAACATTGAATTTGCTACAAAACATAATATTTAGAGAATTTCTATTGGTCCATTCAATAGATTTTGACAGTGGGGTGGATGTGGACGGGGTTGGAGTAGGTATGGATTGGATATAAAATATATTATGTACTATACTATACTTAACAACACTACTATACTATAGATAACAACAGTTATCTATTAAAACTTTTAATAAAAAATAGAAAAATCAATAGATTTTGACACGGTGTAAGGGACAGTTTGTGTGTTCAAATATGGAAAAAAAAATGGATATAGTTTTTTTTCACTAGACAGTAACAATATACCAAAGTATTACCTTTAATCTTTTCAATTCCATCAGTTATAAAGCCTGTACTGTTCAGAGAGATGCTACATATGGGTCAGATTAAAGAGATTGAATAAAAATAAAATGCAATAAATAAATAAACACAACTTCGCTACAAAATAAATAAATCTAATCATATTTAGGGAATTAATATTGGCCCATTCAATACATTTTGACAGTGGGGTGGTTGGTGTTGGTATGGATTGGATTTAAAATGTATTACGTACTATACTATACTTCTACAGCTATTATATATTAAAACTTTTAATAAAAACAATAGAAAATCAATTATATCAATTCTGACACAGTGTAAGCTACAGTTTTTCTAAGTTCACATTATTGTGGAAAAAAAAAAAAGGATATTCTTGTTTTTTTACTGCCAAAATAATATCTTTAATTTTTGCCATTTTTAATTCAGTCACTTGCTAAGTGTGTACCGTTCAGACCGACACCAGATATGGGTCATATTAAAGAGATTGAGTAAACAGCCAAAAATGAATGGAGTAAATGGGATTTGATCCAAAAATCTGATTTTGGACATTTTTACCTGCTACATGAACATAGCGCACGTTACAGCAGATGCAACATTTGCAAAAAGGTGCAAAAGAGGTGAATGAGGGTAACGGGGGGCCGGGAGATTCTGGATCGGAGGTGGGGGGTGTTTTCTCACCACTATGACCTCATTCTAACCCTGCACTAGTGCACTAAAAACGGTCCTGGTGAGGCTCTGACTTAAATTTGACTCCTCGTCTCCTCGGCAGGTCTATTATCGTCAGGCCGCCCCGGGGAGAACCAGAGACGACCTCTAATGATCTTTTTACTGAGATGATGTGGGGAAAAAGCGTGTTAACTGCTGCACTCTAACGCGGGGGCGAGAGACACAGAGAGAGACCTGAAACCGTAGAGAGAGAGAGAGAGAAACTAAAAACACTAAGAGACTTTAGGCGACGTCCTAAAGCTACTGTTAAAAACACTATGAGGCTAAACGATGCTTACTGTAGGCACTGTAAATAAATCTGCAGCCTGCAGGTTTAATACAGTAATGCACATTTTATTATAGTACATAAGCAAATGTTACTGCATCACATTTAATCACATTTAATCACAATATAATCAGATTTCTCACAGCTGTAAAGGGAAAAAATCCAGCAGCTCTGAGCTCAAACACAACACAAGCCTTACAGTCACACTACAGGCCATAATATGAGAGCTGTGTTTTTTGGTAAGCTTTCAAAATAAAGCTATTTTTTGGAAACAAACACATAAAGTTAAAACAGTAATGACAGGGGGGAAAAAGATATATAGTTTGATAAAGCACAATTTGATTTGATAGTGGTTTATGCATTTAGATAATAAAATAATATAAATAAGCATTGCTGTCCAATAAAAACATCTACAGTATCTCTAGAAAAATAAAAATAAAAATAAAACTTTGCAAGACGGAGATAAAACTGTCTTAGCTTTCAATGGAAAGTCAATGTTTATTAAAGTAAAAAAAGTTTATTTCAGGGTATTTTGGGATAATTTTTATTGATCTAATAATCAAGAAATGTTGATCAAAATGGATATACTTGATTTTTAATGATATGCAAAAACCTTATGTCATCAGTTTTGCCTTAAACACATCCACTGTACCTGATCCTTTAATACTTCATCATAGAGCTGGGCAATATATATATATATATATATATATATCGATATTTATATGGTTGATATCAAATAAATCACATAAAATTCTGTTTAATTGGATGATGTGCAGCAAAAATGATGTAAGAATCACTGTACTGTGTATTAAAGAGTATTTTAATATCAGAATATCATAATCTGATACTGCTGTCTTATATTTTATCTACATGTCAAAAAATATGATCTTAAAATATTGAGATATAACATTATATTATATTATTATTATTATATTATATATATAAAATACACCTCAATATAGATTTTTGCCATATTTTTGCCAGCCCAATATCATCATGATAAGAGCAGAACTCCGGGAGAATGAGGTTGATTGTAGCTTTAAAACTTTAGATTATAAAGATTATAATATTTATCAGCCTGAGTTTCTATGAGAAACAGTGAGACGAGTTCAGAAAGGGTAATTCAGCCCCCGAACAGATTCTACCGTTTATACACTGAATAAACTCTAAAAGACCCTTTAGAGCTTCAGTCTATTCCCCAGACCCCCCCCCCTCCCCAATCCTCACCCCCCGAGTCCTCAGCGAGACTTGCCCCCAAAATCATTTAATTATCATTTACAGAGTGAAGATCAATTAAAGAGGAGAGAGGGGGAGACGGAGGGGAGATGGAGGGGAGAGAGGGGTAGATGGAGAGGAGACGGAGGGGAGATGGAGGGGAGAGAGGGGTAGATGGAGAGGAGACGGAGGGGAGATGGAGGGGAGAGAGGGGTAGATGGAGAGGAGACGGAGGGGAGATGGAGGGGAGAGAGGGGTAGATGGAGAGGAGACGGAGGGGAGATGGAGGGGAGAGAGGGGTAGATGGAGAGGAGACGGAGGGGAGATGGAGGGGAGAAAGGGGTAGATGGAGAGGAGACAGAGGGGAGATGGAGGGGAGAGAGGGGTAGATGGAGAGGAGACGGAGGGGAGATGGAGGGGAGAGAGGGGTAGATGGAGAGGAGACAGAGGGGAGATGGAGGGGAGAGAGGGGTAGATGGAGAGGAGACGGAGGGGAGATGGAGGGGAGAGAGGGGTAGATGGAGAGGAGACGGAGGGGAGATGGAGGGGAGAGAGGGGTAGATGGAGAGGAGACGGAGGGGAGATGGAGGGGAGAAAGGGGTAGATGGAGAGGAGACAGAGGGGAGATGGAGGGGGAGATGGGGGAGAGAGGGTTAGATGGAGAGGAGATGGAGGGGAGATGGAGGGGAGAAAGGGGTAGATGGAGAGGAGACAGAGGGGAGATGGAGGGGAGATGGAGGGGGAGATGGGGGAGAGAGGGTTAGATGGAGAGGAGATGGAGGGGAGATGGAGGGGAGAAAGGGGTAGATGGAGAGGAGACAGAGGGGAGATGGAGGGGAGATGGAGGGGGAGATGGAGGGGAGATGGGGGTGGAGGGGTAGATGGAGAGGAGACGGAGGGGAGATGGAGGGAAGAGGGGTAGATGGAGAGGAGACGGAGGGGAGATGGAGGGGAGAGAGGGGTAGATGGAGAGGAGACGGAGGGGAGATGGAGGGGAGAGAGGGGGAGATGGAGAGGAGACGGAGGGGAGATGGAGGGGAGATGGAGGGAAGAGAGGGGTAGATGGAGAGGAGACAGAGGGGAGATGGAGGGAAGAGAGGGGTAGATGGAGAGGAGACAGAGGGGAGATGGAGGGAAGAGAGGGGTGGATGGAGAGGAGACAGAGGGGAGATGGAGGGAAGAGAGAGGTAGATGGAGGGGAGATAGAGGGAAGAGAGGGGTAGATGGAGGGTAGATGGAGGGAAGACGGAGGGGAGATGGAGCGGGAGATGGAGCGGGAGATGGAGCGGGAGATGGAGCGGGAGATGGAGGGAACGATATCTGATTATTTATCTTTAACAAATTTGCTGAGCTGAACATCTCCCGAGTGCTCGCCGGGGAGCAGGATGAGAAGTGGAACGACTCAACAAGGACAAAACACTTTCTCTCTCTCCGTCTCTCCTTCTCTCGTGTTTTCTCTTTTATTTCTTTCACTCTTTCTCTCTTATTTCTCTTGCTTTTTCTTTATTTCTCTCGATCATTCTCTTTTATTTCTCTCGCTCTTTCCCTTTCATTTCTCTCGCTTTCTCTCTTTTATTTCTCTTGTTCTTTTACTTTTCTCTTGCTCTTACTTCTTTCATTTTTTCTCGTTCTTTCTCTTTTATTTTGCTTTCTCTTATTTATCTCGCTCTTATTTCTCTTGCTCTTTCTTGTATTTCTCTCGCTCTTATTTCTCTTTATTTCTTTCATCTTTCTTTAATTCTCTCTCTTTTTTCTCTCATTTTCTTCTCAGTTATTTCTCTCACTTCTTATTTTTATTCTTTCATCTGTATTATTTGAATTGCGTAATATTTTTATTTTAGACTATATTTTAAACTTGTTCTGCACTGAGTCTTGAGATTAGAGAGCTGAGGGTCGGGGTTGGTGGGTTTCTCAGCTCTGTCTCCTGGCCTGAGCTCTCCTGCTCTCAGTAATAGAGATAATGATCTAACACAGGTCGGTGAGGGTCTGCACAGGTTCAGGAGGCTGTTCTCCTCGTGTTGGAGATGTGATGATGGGTGATGGGTGGGACGGGTCGACACGTTTGAAGGCTTTTATCATATTTGGGTGAGGGCAAGCGCCTCGTCTCGCTGCCGGCACCAGTGGGAGAGGAGCCGGGCCGCTAAAAGCAGGAGCCGGCCGCGTCTCAAACGATTGAATTTCTTCCCCCTTTCCTTTAAGTCGGAAGTGCAAAGCTGGCGAACGACGCCTGTGGATGCACTTAAGGTTTTAGTTGCAGGCGTCGCAGCGACTGGCCAGATTTTTATATGACACATGAAACTAACTACACGGTACTTAAGGGTCGGGGGGGAAAGCGATCCGGGAGCCGAGTCCATCTGCAGCGAGCCGGCAGACTGTTGTATGACAAAAAGGACTCGCGAGGAACCGCGTCAGATTGAGCTCCATCCAGGTCTGAAGAGCTGAAGTGAGGGAATTTACAGTTTTAACCTTTAGCCTTTATCTTTACACCGATACTGTTAAAGCTACTAGGAAAAGTACTCAAGTTTAAAATACTTCTGAAGAAGTTGTAGAAGTATCAACTCCAGCTTTTTACTCCTTAAGTAAAAGTGTAAAAGTACTGGTTTTAAAAACTACTTAAAGTATAAAAGTAAAAGTAAGGTAAAAGAAAAAAAAAATAAAGACATTAAGAACAAAAGCTTAAAAAAGACAGTCCTAAGTCCTATAGTGCACTACACCCCCCCCCCTCCTCCACAAAACACATTTTTCTAAAAGCCATAATGACTATAAAGTTATATTAAAACATTAAAATGCTAATGTTGATGATAAAATTTGCAATGCACTAGGCTGTTCCCTAGTGTTTCACATGCATATATACCCCATTGTAATTGAATGTATTTTAATAGAATGTAAATCAGTCCTGCAATATTACTCCACTGCCCCAGTCCACATTCTTCTTTCACTTCTTTCACAGCAGGATCATCTAGCAGACTCTGTCTGAGGGAGGGATCTGTACCTACTCTCCGTGGCAAGACAGTTGCTGCTTCTCCGTCTCTCAGCTTGTCAACAAATGCATGTTCACGAACAGCTATCAATTAGGGGATGCTCACAGTGTGATTTGTATTTATGACTGTGGTGTAAATGTGAATTATACTTCACAAGTGTAGTGGAGCCCATCAGTACTGGCAAACTAGTAGTGGGCTTTAAACATTTCTATACAAAAGAGAGAGAGAGAGAGAGAGAGAGAGAGAGAGAGAGATCACCTGCTCTCTCTTCTGACAGATCAGAGATGCTCGCTGCATATTCAGCCCACATACTGCCTTCTTCACTCCGGCATGTGCTAAACTACCACTGACATCTCCTTTAATCTCTGACGGAGAGACGAAGAGAGAGAGAGAGAGAGAGAGAGAGAGAGAGAGAGAGAGAGAGAGAGAGAGAGAGAGAGAGAGAGAGAGAGCGAGAGAGAGAGAGAGCGAGAGAGAGAGAGAGAGAGAGAGAGAGAGAGAGAGACAGAGAGAGAGGAGAGTTTTTGCACACGTCTTCCCCAATGTCTCAATTTCCTCTTAGCAGCGAACGCTAGTTATCTCTCTCCCACCTGACTGTACTATACTCTACTGTACTCTACTGTACTCTGAGGTACTCTACTGTACTCGATCGATCGAGAGAGAGAGAGAGAGAGAGAGAGAGAGAGAGATAGAGAGAGAGGAAAAAGAAAAGATAGAAGAGGAGACAGACAAAGATAGACAAAGAAAAAAAATTGGAAGGAGAGAGAGAGAGATAGGTAAGATAGAGAGGAAGACAGAGAAAAAGAAATAGAAAAAAAAGATAAAATGGAAGAAGACAGAGAAAATTAGTTAGAAGGATAAATAGACAGAGTAAGATACAGGTGAGACAGATAAAAGGAGATAAATGGAGAAACAAACAAAAGAAAAAGAAATATAAGGCAGGACAGACAGAAAGAGACAGAAGGAGACAAAATATTTAGAAGGATAAAAATATTTAGAAGGTAACACAGACAGATAAACTGAGAGAAAAGGAAAGAGACAGAGAAAAAGAAGGTGAGAAAGACAAAGGAAGGTACATAAAAGGAAAGACCAACAGATAGAAGGTGAGATAGACAGAGACGATTAGATAAAAGGAGAGATAAACAGAATAAGAAATGGACAGGAAAAGACAGAATAGACAGAAAAAAAAGATATGTGGTGAGACAGACAAAAACAAAGGATCAAAGAGAGAAAATAAGACGGGTAGAATAAATAAGAGAAATAGATATAGAATAGAGATTGAGAAAGAGATATAAGGAGAGAGACAGAGGAAAAGAGATAGAAGGAAAGAGAGAAACGGATACTGTAAACACCATGAGAGAGATTAAAGTAAAGCTGCTGTGTGATACAGTAATAATAGAGCTGATTAATTGATTATGGTATTGATCAGGCTGAATTCTTCAGTAAGTGAAAGTTTGCACCTGTTTCATCCCTCTTTCCTCTTTTCACTCAGAAACAGCAGAACACTCATCCTGACCCAGCGCTGACTAATCCTGAGACCAGGACTGACTGCAGGACCACAGATTAAAAACAGCTTTAACTGAGCCGAGGAGACAAATCTGTACCTGTTACTGAGCACTTACACAGAGTCATTACTGTTATTTAGTTTAATATTTTTATATTAAAATGTTTAAGATATTTAAGAATCTGAATGATGTTTTCCCCACATAATTAAATGAGTGATGCAATTTTAATATATTACAATTAAATAGTTAATATTTGCCTCTGTAACATAAAGCTTGTTTATTCTGTTAAACATCAGATCTTTTCTGGATCTTAATTTGTATTTTCATATTTTCATCAGCATTAACATCTGTTAAATAAATAACTTCATTCATTTAACTTAATTCATACACAGATTAATTATTTATCCATTCATCATAAAACACTGTATACTAA